>NC_090238.1:11888091-12088091 GCF_024489055.1 Chanodichthys erythropterus | reverse complement strand
TTAACAGAAGCAACTGCAGTCTTGTTAGTCCTCTAACTAGCGTATGTGGAAGTGAAGCTCTTCAGGAAAAGTGAAGATGTGTGATTGGATTCAGAGAGGAGCTGGGTAACATGTTTTTGAAGCTTCTCAGATACCATATGTGTGTGAGTGTGCAGAGGCAGAGAGGAATAGAGTCACTCATCCACACAGATGTCTGGAATCTCCAGATGTCGAATGACACTCAAATGCTGTAATCACACATTGCTGTGCTTGAACCCCTCAATACTGAAAATAAGACCTGTCAGAAAACAGAGCGTGTACAATAAAAGACAAAATGACTGAAACACAGTAACTGGCTTCTCGCTGTTGGTAAACACAAATTGTGTAGTTTACGGCACAGAAATTGGCTTTAATGGTGTATAGCCTGAAACTCACAATTCCCTTGCAAATGTTCACTCCTTTACCAATATAATGCAGTTTAAGGATTAATTCACCCCAAAAAGACAGTTCTTTCATCATTCACTCTCCTTCATGTTGTTCATTGTTGTTATTTATTGTTCATCTTCCTTGACAGCTGTGGTCACCATTCACTTTCATTGTATAGAAATGAGTGGCTTGGACATTATGTAACAAATTTCTCCTTTGCTCCTTGGATGAAAGAAAGTCATAGATGTTTCCAAAGACTTGAGGGTGAGTAAATGATAACAGATTTTTCATTTTTGGGAGATCTATCCCTTTAAGGATGTAACTTTGAACATTTAAGTGCAGGACATATTCTTTCTTTCCTTTTGTATTTTTTTTCCCCATCCATACTGGCTTTCATTTATACTGACAATTCTACCAGTTGTGTTAATGTGCCAGTTGTCAATTTTAGTAGAGTATTATTTAAACATGACAGTTCAAATGTTTCAGAAAGTTCCATTTTTCCTAATAGCAACTCGCATATAGCAGACAGAAATATTCAGAACCCTCCCATCTCCAAATAAAAGAGAAGGAACATAAATAATTCATTTTACTGAATGGCAGGTTAAGTGAGGCTGCGATAATGTCCTGACAGTAATGATAACTTTAATTTCCTTTTCTGATGCTGATATTTGTGTCAAGAAATTAAATTCCATAAGCTCCCAGGGCCTGGAAATCATTAGAGCATTTCAGCCAGAGACATTTCGGGCTTTAAATATGTGGATGAATTCCCAAAGACAGGAGAGATCCAATACCTGAATAATACAGAGAAAATCGATAAGCACTTATTTAATATTTGACCAGTTCAGTGTGTGGGATACATTTATGTAATAAATTCATCAATATGATAGCAGTGTTTTAAAATGAATAGAAGAGATATTCTTTGCCTGATCTCCCAGTGCTTTCCAATGACAGGAAATGACATCACTTTCTTCTTTTGGCCCATAGGTTACCTTAGGAATTTCTAAAGTTTTTTTTTTTGAATACTAGTACTCCTGGAAAAAAAAATGTACCATGGTTTTCACAAAAATATTAAGCAGCACAACAGTTTTCAACATTGATAAGAAATGTTTCTTGAGCACCAAATCAGCATATTAGAATGATTTTTGAAGGATCATGTGACACTGAAGACTGGAGAAATTATTCTGAAAATTCAGCTTTACATCACAGTAATAAATATTTTAAATATTTTAAAAGGAAAAATGTTTATTTTAAATAATGATATTTTCACGGTGTTGCTGTTTTACTGTATTTTTTGATCAAATAAATGCACAATTAGTGAGCATCAGAGACTTTGATCAAAAAAAGTATGTACAGTATGCATAATGAATCTGTTGTATTCCGCTGATTAGATAACTTATTAGCAACTTAAAAGTTTTAAAATTACTGTAATTCATGTTGTAAAACAACAGCACCTGAACTTCTTTTCAAGGATTATTAACCACAGGATTTTACCACATGGATTTTACTCAGAAATCCATAACTGCCATTCTGAAAACCCACTCGAAATTCCAGAGACGAATCAACCTTTTAGTTTGGCCTACAAATTGACGTCATGACTGAACAGCTCTGTGAAGCTGGTGAGCATGCATTTGTAGTCTTTTCATGGCATTAATTAATCAATGAACAAATCAGATACTTGCCTATTCTCCTTTCCTGAGTTTGTGACTTCTTTCATGCTATAACACGAGTGTCAGCACATGAACGATTTTGTGCGAGTTGGCCCGAACGAAAGATCTGCAGGTCTCAAATAAATGAGTGGAAAGTCTGCGGCTCTGAAATACAGAATCGGGGATGGCTTTCAAACAATAAAGAGAATAAATAAAGGGACCTTTCACCCAAAGGAAAATGTCCCGCTTAATATTCATTAACGCTGAGCAGTAGGGAGTCAGCAAGAAATGTTCTCTGACATTGATACAGCCGTGAAATATTCAAGAGATGATGTTCTCCAGTCTCGGGGGGCATGTGAGAGACAGTTTGTCTTTTGTATCTGAAGTTTTATGAAGAATGTTCCTCCTTCCTCTTGATCATTCGAAAGGCCATGGGAAAGACCTGCCCGTGATTTGCCCTCTGCCATTAGACGTGTTCAGTGCCATGGTTCTCAACTGACGAGAACCGCTGCCTTATATATACTCTGTGGTTTGAACAGTGTGATTCAGATCTCAACGCATCATATTGTATCACCTCCACATTATTCATGCAAATTAAAATAAGTCTCATGAGATGTCCATTTTTCTATTCTAAAGGCCAATTAAGTGAGACACTCTTCCTCGGTCAAAATGCACAACCAATCTCAGTTCAAGGTAGTTCATCATGGAGACTTTTCTGGTGTTAAAGCAAAGAAGGATTTTGTTGAAGTTATCCATTATTTCATGCAAACACGGTAAACATCATGTCATATTTAGACAGACTGATAGGCCATGAGTACCGTAGGCACTATTTTTTTATTTTTGTAGAAGAAAAAATATACAAAATAACTGGTTGAAGTTTGTCTGAAATTTGATATTAACTGCTGTTAATATCATTTTGTTGATTGTTGCTATTGCTTGCGCAATTGAAGCCATACAGAGCATAAATGAAACAGGATGTCAGACCTGCTCATAAGAGCAGATGGTGTGTCTACAGTATGTGTTATTATCTTATGTTTTCCATCAGATAACCTTTTATTATAATAACATTACCTTTTTTCGTCTTGTTGATTTCAGTGTGAATGTAGGAGTATTTCATTATTAATTAAACAGAGGAAGTGACTGTTGAACATCAGGAAACTCACCAAGTCACCTCTGACCATGATGCTCTTGGTGGCTGAATGTGCCTTTGGCCACAAAACCACAAGTGATAAGCTTGCAGAAAGCACTGCATTATTGCCTCCTGTTATAGACCACCGGTAAACACATTATGCAAAGCACCGATACCACGTTGAGCAATTAGCCACAACCCAACAACCCTTTCAGCAAGCCTAAACACAAGGGAAGAGGAACACAGAGGCAGTTTATTTAGTGGTTTTTGTTGTACTTCTTGTCTTAAAAAGGCTTTCCTGCTAATTCTGATAATGGCTCTTAAATAGGCCCCTCGATCAGCCCCACACGAGGAACTGAGCACAAACTTTCTTGTGGTTGTTTGTGCCGAGACGCATTTCATTCCAGTTTATTTTGCATTTTTATCTAACTGACACTTGCAGATAAAGCATTTGTTGCATTTTGTCGTGCTCATCAAATGCATTGAGAACCTGGCAAAACCTAAAGGTTGCTCACCATTTAACACAACTACACCTGCTTAAAACCACCAGAAGGACGTTAAACACCAGTACTGCTTGTGTGATATCGATCATGCTGAATAAAACTCTCTGTCAGACCTGGCCACAAAGATAAGAGTGGGAGGTGGAAAAACAACAAACTGTTATGTCAGAGATCCATACGTTATGGCAGTAAGGGGCTGGCAGTTAAGCAAAACAAGTGGCAATAGTTTTTGGGAAAAAAAAGAAAAAAAAAGAAAAAAAAAAGATTTTATTGATGTCCCACTTAGCTGTCATAAAAGACAATGTTTCGAATAAAGCAGCCCATTTTTTTGACTGTGTCTGACCAGAGCAGTTTAATGGCAGCAAAGGACATGATCTTAAAAATGAATATCTTGCTTGAGGTCATACATGAGTCAGGCTTTCTTGTGATAATCTAAATGAACATTTGACAGTCGATCTGTAAAAGCGGATCGATAAAAACCCTGCAGGTTAAAGGATGCCCAGAGAACAGCTGGAGGGAATTCCTAGTCAACCCTGTTCTTGCTTCATAAGAGAAGACCTTCATTCTCCATTTTATTTTAACATTGACATGTAGGGTTAAAAATATTTCTTAATCCAGAAATGTCCTTTCAAAGTGTAAAGAAAACTTATACTTTTTATACACTTTTGTTTAAAAAAAAAAAAAGTATGTACACACATAAAATCATTAAAAAAAATTGAACAGTAGAGTTTTTATATACAGTCAAACCAAAATTGACAAGAATTAAAACTGTGTCACAAAAAAATGTATCTCAATTGTCTGATAACACTTAAAGGGGACCTACTGTATTATGCAAGCCGCTGAATATGAAGCGGATTCATTTTGTTTTTGAAGAAAATGCTCCCTCAACTCTACCGAAATTTGTTTATGTCTGCGCAAATCATTTCACACCGGACTGCTTTGTGAACAATACAAAACATACAGTCTGCAGAGTGATACTGGATATGGCAGTAATGAAGGTGAGAGCACTTTATTACAGTTCATTGGAATTGATTTATGGATATAAAGTTTAGCAGTTTATTAAGCACCACCCGGAAAGGAATAAGGTCTTTATATATTTGTTTACTGTTAGTTGTAACAAGTGTTTCTGTGTACTTTGCTGTGTATGTTGATGAAAATGCAAAGGAGGGAGAGAGAGAGAGAGAGAGAGAGAGAGTTTATGGATAATATTTTAATGCACACTTGCACTGTGTTTTTTTAAGCTCTTACAATGATTTTCTAGAGTGAAAACAGACGCTTCATATTTTGTGTGAAGTATAATAAACTTCATAAAACTAATATTTATTTATTTATATTAAAACTTATTTGTAAAGTTTTGGCAAGGGGTCCAGTACAACAGGCTTGTACTAATATAGTGGAAGAAGACAATATAAGTTATAACTGTAATTGAACTAAACTATACCTGTTCTATCTCCATGCAGCATACAGTATATTCGCAGTTTCTGACATTATAGTGCATCCTGACAGGAGAGAACGAGCTCTTAAGCTCCGCCCTCTTAGGCCGAGCTCAGCAACTCATTTGCATTTAAAATGCACGCACTGAAACGGCACGTTTTTGCTCAACCCCAAAAAGCTATTTATTGGCAATTTTAACATGCTATAAAAATTATCTGTGGGGTATTTTGAGCTAAAACTTCACATACACAATCTGGGATATCAGAGATTTATTTACATCCTGTAAATGGGGGCATAATAGGTCCCCTTTCATCAAAACATGGTCAGGTCAAAGTGTCTGAATAATTTTTACCAGTAATAAACTTTACTGGTAGTCCACTGTATGAATAATTTTTGGGTATAATATGTAACAGTTTACTTTATTTTGCTATCCTCACTTACATAAATGAACTGTGTAAATGAAAAAGTGTCCTGCACCTACTAGTAAAAATATATCAAAAATGTCTGAATAATTTTTGGCTTGACTGTATTTATAATGTCATGTGACACTGAAGACTGGAGTAATGGCTGTTCTTTTTAATTTGTAAAAACAACAGTATTTTTTTTATTATTTTTTTTTTTATATATTTTTGTTCAAATAAATGCAGCCTGGGTGAGGATAAGTGACTTTATGTATATGTATCACTAGACTATCACATTTTTGTGAAGAACTACTAAATAATCAAACTGTGTTTGTGTTCCTCTCACTTCAAGTACCATGACTGCCATTGGTGGCAAAAAATATTTGCATGACGCCTGTGCAGATCTGTAATGTTTTGTGTAATCACTCTTTCATCCACAGAGGTCTTTTTGCATAGATGAATGTGGTCAGTGACATATATTCCGGTGATTTAAATAATTTGAAAGTGCTTTCTTGTGCTCTAAATGGCAGAACTCCTGTGACTGTATATCATTTAGTGGTTTCAATGTAGCTGGAGCTGTCCAGGGAATGCAGCGCTATTAATGTTTAAAATTCCAGACACTTACACAAGATGTGTCTCTTTTCAATTATTCAGATTTTGGCCCATAGATAAAAAGGAAAGGAGCTGCATCCATTTACAGATGTGTATCATTTATAGGTCGCTGTTCTCAAGTGGCCAATCTTGTGCTTAAAAATGCTCTCACCTTGCTTTAGCCACTGAAAGCTGTTCCGAGGTTCACTCGCACAATGCAACTGCAGATGACACGTTTGCCTGTAAGTGCCTTGAACTGGGAAAATCTTTCAGGGAACGTTCTTATCCCACAAAGCCTCCAAATAGTGGCATAAATCTGAAATGCATATTCAGGTCATGTAGTGGTCAGGTTTTACAGCTTTCACTTTGGTTCTTTGAACCGAGAGAGGAAATGTGTATTTTATCTGTGGTAGAGTCAAGAAACATGGATGTATTCTACGAAATGAATGAATTGCTCCCACCAACCATAAAATAAGCAATAATATCATGTACTTGCCTATTTGTAGCTTGTCTTAAGCTGTACAGTGAGGTCTGGTTGGGATCCAGGCTCATTGTGGCCAGGACTAGGCCAGAGTATAATTAGTTGTGGTTGTCCTGAGTGACAGTGACAGACGTAAATCCCACCTTCTGCTTAGCAACACCCATGCCATACTGTACATCCAAAAAAATTAAGGGCCTGAGATGGAATAGGCTATACATGGTCACAGAAACATCAAGCTCATTCAGGCACGTGCCCATTTAGATTTTTTTTGTTGTTGTTGTCAAAGGTTATTTACACTAACTCCGCCCACCAATGTCTGGTTTGTGGACATGACATTAAAAAAGACGCGCACCATTCACCGTCTGCAGTGGCGTAGGCTGAAGCGAGTATGGCACATCGAAGTAGCTATTGACGTGATTGACCCGAGTTTGAATCCGCCTTTTGACGAACTTGCTCTTCTCACTTATCCCATCAAATATCAGATCAGAAAGGCATTAATTAAAAAAAAAATGAAGAAAATATTTAAAAAGTGGAAATAAAGTGCCTAACACGTGTTTAATAATAAAGTGTTTATCAGGTAGGGGTAGGTGTAGGGAGGGCTTTATTGTTCCAAATAAGGTGGCTTCCTTTTAATAATTTTATTATATATAATATATATAATCTAATAATTTTATTATATATAATCTGTTATTATTGCATCCTGTTAATGTACAACAATACTGAGGTGCAAATAGTTTCTGCACTATTTAAAAGTATAAATAGCATCTAACAGCTATTTGCACTTATTGCAAAGAACTGCTACTTTTATGTAGTGTAAATAGAATATATTGCTATTTTCACTTAATGTTAATAACATCTACAGCTAAGAAAATATGATATTTTCACTTAGTGCAACTTAGCTTCCTTATATTATTATTATTACATTTTTGAGGTTTTTTTTAGGTTGATTTTGAGTGTAACTTCCAACTTTAATTTGTATCTTTGATTAAAAAAAAAAAATGGTTATGTTTTGTAGGGGACAATTGTTTGTCTAAAATGTTAATGTCTAAGTGAACAGAAATTTCTACATTTAGTTTGTCCATTATTTCCTTTAAAGGTGATAGAGAGGATTTTTTCGTCGACTGAGAATCCAAAGACTGTTAGTGAGTTTTTGAAATGAGCGCATGCATAAGAACAACCTCCCTCCTTCACAGCTAATTTCAAAGGAACGCCTCCCAAAACTCGTGCACGAGTATTGGAACACGAGTGCATTCGCTGTGTCGTGTTAGTGGATTCATTATGTCGGACTCACCGCAGGTAACTCATAATCTGCACTTGTTATTCCTGTCTCCTGACAAAAACATTGCATGCGGCGCCTGTGGAGTGTGGAAAGTTACTGGAGCGCGCAGCCGCGCACATCTCTCACAAGGAACGTCACGGCAGTGATTGACAAGCCAGAGGGCTAATCGTTTATGCGATGATCGCGTAAACGATTGGCTGATGTTTTTAAGGCCCTGCCTCGTGCACAGATGATGTATATTAATATTATTCCTTTCAGTGCACCTATTAAATAGTCTTTTATCAGTTAGTAAAAAAGACAGTTTCAAGTAATATTGCAAAAATGTATAAAACAAAACATCCTCTTTAGCACCTTTAATGTTATAGTTTACCCTATAATCATTATACAGTATGTTAATATTGAAAATGTTAATATTAATAAAAAAAAAATTGTTCACTGTGATTACTTGAACGATATATGGATGTCAGTTTTGCTTGTTTTATTGAAACTGATTATTATTAAAAAAAAAAAAAACTTGACTCCTGACTAAGAAGTCATTACCGCCTTGCTTGCTTTTTTAAAATTTTTATTTTAGCTTATTGTTGCAAAGGTAATGTTGCAGTTTTTGTTATGTTTCATGTAATAATTTTTTTGTCAAGGGGGGCAAGCGAACCAAGACCAGGTTGAGCTCCCTAAAAGCATGTGCATGCTTTCAAAGATAAGCCTTTTTTTGATTTGACATTATACATCCGACTTCTTGAAACACACTCTATTTTTCCGATAAAGGTAAGAGCTAATTCTCATTTAGTGGTTCCGTAGTCTGTGCTGATGCACAAGGCCTTTTGGGGCCACTGGATATACATACATCGAGTATACCACTTTCTGAAACTTAGACAGAAGGGTCTTTTTTCATTTTGATAGAGACTCCGTCAAATGTGCCCTGCGTAAAACACGAGCATCCCATTTTGCATCTTGGAAGCATATGTCTCAATCGTTCAGCCATAACAAACACGATTATGTTAGTGAAAGTGATCTGTCTGCTTGTCTTCGATTCGTCCTCCACAGACAAGTGTGTGACCTCTAAGGGGATGCAAATGGCTGTCGGAAAGGAGGCGTCGGTGTGGAAGACAGGTCGTCTCTCTCGCTCGCACGCTTCTCCCAGGATGCAGTGTACACCATAACCTCCTTGACTGCTCTGCTGCAACATGCTGTACTTTAGAGACCCCCTACATCCCTGCATGTGCTTAAGACAGACAAAAAATCACATGTGAGTAAAAAACGTGCCCTAATGACCTCATAGCAATCCTTTTTCCATACAGCTCCATCTCAAATGCAAGAGACGGATAAAAAATGAGGGGTCAGGATGGGGGTGGTGGAGACTGAAACGTAGATGAGGTGAAAGGTGCGCAGACTATATGAAGATACAAAGGAATCCCCACCCTCCCCCTTGAATACGTACACCTTTGCGTAGGGCAGGAGAATGACTGTCATCCAATTAGAGGACCAAGGGCAGTTTGATTAATTCGGTAAGAGCCAAAGGTGAGCCAGTTGACTAGCCCATGCAGAAGATGCAAAGGCATGTGCAACTGCTGAGCCTCTTGAGGGCTTCCAAAGACCTGATTCAGGATCAGGAGAGCATTGGGCCAATGGTAGAGAATTGGTGAGCATCGATGTGCTGATGCTGCATGCCAAACCAATGGTAGAGATATGTAAAAAAGATATGTTTGTGCCTCAGAGTTTAAAATATTAAAAAGTAATTGTGAGAATTTAGTAAAATAAAGTCACTTTCTGAGATATAAAGTCACACTTTGAGGTGCATGAGTCAATTTTGATAAGTAAAGTCATATTGTGAGATACAGTCATGAGAAAAAAAATGTGAAATTGCTATTATGGTAAATTAAATCTCAATTACTAGTAAATACATTTGCAATTTTGAGATATTTAGTCAAATTGGAAGAAATTAAGTCACAGTTCTGAAATATTAAAGCCCTACCATACCTTTTAATGTTTTACTCTGAGGCAGAAACAAGCTTCCATATTTGTATTTATATTATATTCAGGAGGCAAGAAAATATTTGAATAAGATTTATTTAACAGTTTGTATGCAAGTAGTATCAAATAGATTATATGATAAAGTTCTTTGGCGTAGGCCCCGTCCATATTTCAAATCTGGAGGGTTGCGGATGCTTGCAGTTCCTGCAGTTCCAAGGCAGGGGTGGAGCCTACCCCCGATGTATGGACAGGGGCCGACCTGGTGGTTGTGGGGATGATGGGGGTAAATGCCGGTGTCTGTATCTGCGAACGTAATAATGGGTGGAATCACAACTTATATACTTCAGATGGCGAGTGTTGATTTGCTAGATAAATGAGTAATGAATGACGTGACATTTGAGTCTTCCAGGTGGAACTTGCGCTAGAACTCCCATATTTAATAATAATTATTTTCACTTGAGATTTTTGTGAGTTTGAATTTTACGATACAGGATAATGTTGGAAATCAGTTTGGGAACAATCATTATTTTCACTATTTTGTTTGTTGCCGCTGTAGTGGTGCAGAAATCTTTTTATGAAGAAATAATGGTCACACTTTAGATTAGGGTTGAATTCTCACTATTACTTGACTTGAGTAGTTAATAGTGAGAATTGGATCCTAAACTAAAGTGTTAGCGGAATAATGAATTATTTTACATATTCAAAGGGTCATATCTCTGCATTTAGTGTCCATTCCTCTCCAGATCTGCCCCGGAAAGGTAGATGATGTCAGTTATTTGTTTTACCTGTTGGAGTGGAAAAGCAAATCTGTTTTTTCCAAAGAAGATAATCAGAGAGGGTATTTTAGGAAGCATTTGATTTATTTCCTTATTTTCATTTGGTGAGGTGTTACCCATCCGGGGTGTTCTTTACAAATGAGCAGACAGGTGGAGAGACATCACTTCTCTCCTTTCTCCGCAAACTGGCGAGTGAAACTAGCCTTGACGTGAAACTAGAAGGGCTTGAACGAGAGGGGCGGCAGACCAAGAGCGAGAGAAGGCCTCAACGTGAGCCACCGGTAAGTTATTGGTTTCTTCTCAAATGGTTTCTCCTTAGTTCTTCGTTACATTTGCGTGCGTTTCGGATGAATCTGAGCAGAAAATCAAGGCCTGGCTGCAGAGAGACAGAAAGACAGCAGTGACAGTGATTGATGTTTGAACGGTCTCCCTGATTCACTGATTAAACCCATCAATCTATATGCAGAAAAGGTGTCTGATGCAAATAGACCCAATCAGATGGGACAAAATGGTTTTGTCAGGATGTATGGAAATAAGAATAGCCAGAAACAGAGGTGGGATTGGATAAGAGCCCCTTTCCAATACAGGCAAATGCTGAAGGTGTGATGTTCCAAATTAAGGGGATTACATGCCTCCATTCTTTCCTCTGCCCTCTTGCACGCATAACCAAATTGCTTTGCTGTTTAGTTTCTTTCTCAATAAACTAATAAAAAGGCAAGGCCTGAGTATTGGCATTGAGAATCATTCGGACTCAGTTTTGGCATTTAGTAAGAATGTTTTGTCAAGTAACCTAAAAAAGTGTGTTGCATGTGGTACCATCTAAATTAATTAGTTTAATTCAAGTTTACTATATGTATATGTGTGTGTGTGTGTGTATATGTGTGTATATATATATATATATATATATATATATATATATATATATATATATATATATATATATATATGTGTGTATGTATGTATGTGTGTGTGTATATATATATATGTGTGTGTGTGTGTACTATGCAATACTGTAACATGTTAGTGCAGGAAAAGTCTTGCCATGATATAGATTCACTCTTAACTGCATTAAATCATATTTGCTTTGTAAAAGTTGTTTTCTACGGCTCTGTGGCCCGGTGTGTGAGAGCAGGCTGTGCTGCTACAAAGTGTGCCCCAATTCTTTACCCCCTCCAGCCAATTGTGATCTGAATCAGTTTAATTAAGTAACAAATTCGGTTGGCATAGTAACAGCCCAGCTAATTTATCATGGGAAATAGTCTGTGAGACGGACAGGTTGCTCGGCAACAGCCAATGGCAATGCAAAGACGGGCCAATGACAAATTGCACAGGATGCAGATGCTGTGATGAGGGGCCAGCGTGTTTGACTGGCGCCCACATGGGAGCAGTGGCAGAGAGAGGAGAGAGGGGCTCCTCAGGAAACAGACTGTGTCAAAAGGGGGAGGGATGGTTTGATCTGCACAATGCAGGCCTCCTGTGCCAACATCGCTAACCGCAGTCTAATAGGCTCTTCAGTCAGACACCCAAAGCTACATAAAACCTACTTTTCTTTTTTCCTAATCAACTGAGCTATAGGTATACGTCACACTTTGGCAGTATTAATGGGAAGATTTAGTGAAGGTAAAGTGATACTCCCATGGAAATGGAAATGTCCAATGGCATGAAGACTGCTGCTATGATGATGTCACCAAGGCAATGAAAATGTGCAATTTGCCTAATCAGCAATTCCATTTCAGAACTGCCACATCCAAGCATTTTTGTGCAATGTGCACCATCCTGTTGAGGATATGTAACATCTAACCCAACATCTAACTTCTAAAATTGTTACGTTTACATTTTGCAAAACAAAATGTAATACTTTGTAAGTTCAGTCTAAAGTGGGCTATTTCTAGTCTGTAATAAGTGACGTATCCTTTACACTCAAAAAAATGCCAGGTTAAAAACAACCCAAGTTGGGTTGAAAATTGACAAACCCAGCGACTGGGTTGTTTGAACCCAGCAGGTTGGGCTAACGTTTAACCCAACGACTAGGTTTGTCCATTTTCAACCCAATTTGATTTTAACTCAACTGTTGTTTAAAAATGACTCTATTGCTTGCTTAAAATGAACCCAAAGTATGCTGGAAATTAACATGTATATGTTTAAACAATAGTAGGGTTAAATAAAATGGTTCTGCACATTGGGCAAACATTTAACCTAACCACTGGGTTAAAACAACCCAGTCGCTGGGTTTGTCCATGTTCAACCCAACTTGGGTTGTTTTTAACCCAGCATTTTTTTGTGTGTGGGTTACTCTATATATATATATATATATATATATATATAGAGTAACCCACACATAATATATATATATATATATATAATATGTTATACATTATATATATTATATATATAATATATATATATATATATATATATATATATATATATATATATTATATATAATATATAATATGTTATATATTATATATATTATATATTATATATATAATATATATATATATATATATATATATATATATATATTTGAGGAAAAAAAAAAAAAAACATTCAGCTGTGGAATTTGACCATATTAGCATTTCAAAAATGGTTAGTGAGTGCATTTTAAATACCTCTGATTTCAAGTAATGTTACTCAGATGTTACTGTATATTTCCTATAAGCCGTTTCAAGCTTGTTTCTGCAGCAAGTTGTTGAAAAGAAAGAAGGTGTGCAAATAGTGTCTCTTATTAGCAAATGCTATTTACACCAGCTCTGCCCACCAATGTCTGGTTGGACCACTCATGTTTTTAAAAAAGACGCGGGATATTCAACGTCTTCAGTAGCGCAGTTCTAGCGAGTAAGGCTCGCCGTCCTGAATTTTACCAATCGGGTTATCGACTCGGGTTCAAATCTGCCTTTTGCCCGAGCTCGCTCTTCTCCATTTACCCATCACATATCACATCAGAAAGGCATTTATTTTCATTAAAAATGAAAATAATGATCTAAAAATGGAAATAAACTGCCTAACGAGTGTTTAATAATAGTAAAAGTACTTAAAAAGTACTTGTAAATAGCATCTATCACTATTTGCACTTGGTGTAAATAGCATTTATTTCTAAGAAAATATGCTATTTTCACAGTGTAAATAGCATTTAATTTCTATTTTAACGTAAATAGTGAAAGGCTGCTGCCTTTCTTTAAACCCCTTTCAAATGAAGTAAAGAGATTTCTGAATTACCTTTGCTGACATAAAGGTGTACTGTGTTAGCTCTAACGTTAAATTTGGAAACTGACCATTACCCAAAAGATAAGATAAAAACTAGTCACATTCAGTTATTTCAAAGGAATTTCAAGTTCATCTTAAGGAATACCATTACACTGAAGGTACAGATTGTGGGAAGCAACCATCTTATTATCTCAGTGCTTCTCAGCTCATGTATTATAATACAATCGTTCTCTACTTTCCACAGGCTGCACCTTGTTTAGCAAAAGCAATTACATACTATACTTAATAAATCACAATTGATGCCATAAAAATATGATGGAGAATTTTCTGAAGGCATTCAGACTTATTGAAATGTTCTGAAGCAGCCATACAGTTCTGAATTTTTGGACTATTCATGGGCGGAGTGTGTGACGATGTGGTGGTATTACATTTTCTTGACAGTGTCTGTAGAGTTCGTCAGCCATTTCTGTGTTTAATATGAACATTTTTGGCGTAATACATGTTTATGGTATGCACAAAGAGGCGCGAGGTCCCGTTTCCTTCCATTTCACAGCACATTTGTAATGGATACTCAGAGATGTGGAACTTCCATCTAGAGATGCTCGCGCTAGATGTTTGATGAAAGTTATTCATCACATTTGAATTATTATAATCAGTTTCCTGTCACGCTAACTGCTGTGTTCATTTTTACGACGCTTGTGATGAGAAGCATTTGTTTCTAGCCAGTAATATCGATGAAATTTATATTTTCCATAAGTACTCGTAAAACCTTCAATGCATGACGCAGGGCAGGTCTGCGCGGCGAAGAAAGACACACACCCGCATCACACACACACACACACAGATAAATGGAGCAATTTAAGAGCCAAACATGTTGTCACCACAAACATCTTTCAAACACAATAATGCCAATGAGAAAGGTTTGTCTCACCAACAAAAACAACGCAACAAGAACTAATCGAGCCAGCGCCCGCCGGCTATAATCCTGCTCGCAGTGCCAGCTAAACAGACAGTGAGATCAGCTCTCACCAGTGTGAATTATTCTCTAAATTACACAGTGAGACACACAAATAAGAGCTGTGAGCAAACGACGGACGGATAAAAGTCATAATTAACAAATAAAAGCGGTACAGAAGCAACTGAGAGGCAGGAGAGCATTAGTCTTATATGCAGCGAGAGATGCAAATTCCCAGATGCTGCTACGCCATAGGTGGAATAAGATTGTCACTCTAATGCCTCTCTGAGGTCCTGATGAGCTTGGGAATAAATATGCAGAAAAGCCTTTCAGGGAAAAAAAGAGGCAATCAAGGGTAGCAGCGGCACGGGTCGGACTATAAATCTTTGTCTGTTTCAATCGCCGCTGTGGCCGAAACGGTGTAAAATTCGAGCAGGGATGTCATCAATTTCTGTTAGCTCCTCTGTCCCTCTTTGTGTCGACAGCATGGCCGTGATGGATTGATTTTGTCACTTGGGCTCAGTTCACAGTATGTTAACATGGGAGGGCAGAGTTGGGTTATGGAGAAAGGGTTATTAGAATCCTAGATGTGACCGGACGCTTGTGCAGGCTCTCTCTCTTTCTTTCTCTGTTCTCGTGTCAGCCAAAATCTGACAGATACACTAAAACAGGGGAACGAATGAGACTGGACAGATGTTGCCATGATATCATAGAACACGATCAGATGTTGGTGTCATTCTTGAACTTGAATGTTAAATTACCTAAATGGGGACAAATATCAGTAAGCACAATAAATAGGAAGCAAAATCTTAATGGGAGTAAAAAAAAAAAGGCAAAAAAAAAAAAGGGTAAAAATTATGCAGCTCACATATGTTTAGATGTTCATAGAGGATTATTCTGGGTTCAGTACAATGAGTTCAATCAACGACATTTGTTACCACAAACAATAATTTACACCTGTTCTTTGTTTTCTTAAAAAAAAAAAAAAAAATTGTGCAAAGTTTTTGAGGATAAAAAAGTATTTTGAAGATTTATAAGCAGAAAGCAGATTATAATTGTATAAAGTCACTTACATTATGTTAAAATCATTTTTATTTGATCTGTAAAGTTTTTCTTCAGCATTTTTACTGTTATTTTGGCTGTTACATTGTCACTGCAGCAAAGTTGTAAAAACATACTGAAAAAGTTGGCAGGTGAGTTTTTTAAATCTAGAATCATGTTAACATGCATATTGTTTTTTGTAACAGCCTTCACTGTAACCTAGATGTTTTTTTATTTATTTATTTTTTTTTTATTAAAGGGATAGACAATACTTTTTTTTTCTTCTTCTTCCTCTTTTTTTTTTTTTTGGTAACACTTTATTTTTGGGTCTTTTAGTTGCTTATTAGTATGCATATTACTAGAATATTGGCTATTTATTAGTACTTATTAAGCACATATTAATACCTTTTCTACATTCTTAATCCTACCCAATACCTAAACTTAACATTTTCAGCTGGTTAAACTTAGAAATGAAAGTTCACCTGCTTCCTTAAAAATATGAGTTAACTCAACTAAACATAAGTTAACTGAGCTTGAAGATAACCTTTGTTTCAACTCACAAATAGTCAATGCATTACTTTAAGTTTCATTTTTAACTTAAAATAATCCATTGTTTTGACTATTTGTGAGTTGAAACAAAGGTTATCTTCAAGTTCAGTTAACTCACATTTTACTACCTTAACTAACATTTTTATACCTTAACTGACTATTAATAAGCTGTAAATTAGGAGTTTATTGAAGGAAAAGTCATAGTTTATAGTGAGTATGTGTTCATACTAAAGTGTCACCTTTTTTCAATTAAATAAATAATTTTTTGTAGTAATCAATTTCATGCCACAAGTGCTGTTGATTGAACTCACAATATTCCTTTAAATGTTCACTTTATCTGCTGTGAAGACTTTCTGCTTGAATGTGATTCTCAGAAAAAACATTTCTGGCTCTGTAATCTTTAATTCAGCATTGTGTGACAAGGTCAAAATCAGGGATATATTTTTTTTCAAGGATGAAAGAATTTAACAGACAGAATCATATGTTGAATGAACTATTGCCGGGAAGTACGACAACAATAAGTCTAAAGTAATGTAGGCTAAGTAGGAATATGTAGGCCAATCCATATTTCAGACGGTAAAGCACTTAAAGTGGTTGAATAAAGCTAAGCATGTATAAATTAACACACATGCATATATATATATACAGTATATATGTTTTGTACTTTAGGAATGGAAGGTTTTAGGTTTAAATTAGGTTTAAATTCTTGAGCAAGGCATTTAGCTTCATGTCCTTGTAACATGGTGTGAGAGTTGAAAGAACTTTGGAACTGGAGTGGTATAGCACTGAGAGCAAAAGTTCATAAAAATATTTTAAAAAGTAATACTTTACCACTTTGTTTGAAATGAAGTTCTAGCTCAAAGGAAAATACCTTTTGTTCTGCAAGCATTGAAAAGGAAAATAGTTGTGAAACTGAAAGTAAAAGTCTTTATAATATTTTGCTTTTCATATACTCAAAAAGATGACCCCGCTATAACTAATGCACCATTAGTCCCAATATTCCCTTTGGATTAGACATCCTTTACATTTTCAGACACTGTGTTCAAATCCCAGACAGATGATTTAAGAATTCCTGGTTATCATTGTCAGTTGTAGATGTAACACCGGGCGAAGGCGGCAAGAGGCCAGGATGAGGTCAGGAGAGCAGGCATCATTAGCAGCGGGCCGCCCCTCTGCTTCCTGTTTCATGTGTGTTCTGAGTCTGCACTCCATTCCCCATGCCCATTAGGTGAGAAATCCTGGCAGATAATTTGTTTAGTAAATGAAACAGATGTCTTTTCCGATTTTTTGGAGTGTGTTCCCGGGAGATTCTCCTCCCCTCCGTCCAGGGGGTCAGGCCGAATGCATCCGAGGGGTGGCTGGAAGGGAGAGAAAAAAAAATAACAAGGCACAGCAAAGTGCCTGGGGAGCGCAAACATCATTCACTTCTCCCATAATCATCAAGGCGATGCTCGGATGCCTCCTTAATTTACATAATACCATCCTGACACTTTTACTCTAGCTATCCATCACCGGCAGGATGAGGCCTTCTCCTTTCTGTCTCTTTTCCTCCCTCTGATTGTGTCTTGTGTTTATCTGGCCAAGCACAAAAGATTGATTCCCCACTGTTTCTCTCCCTTATGTTCAGCAGATATGAATTTTTGCAGAATGATGAAGCACCGAGTCAGCTAATAATAAACAGAAAACACATATTCAAAAAAGAAAAAAAAGACAAAAGAACAACACGCAAAAAAACAACAAACAGATATTAGAATTACACAATTATTTCTTAAATGTAATAATAGTTTAATTAAGTAGTTGAACCCTCATGCTGTGTAGTCTTAGAGACCCCCAAAGATATTTTAACATACTTGACATGAGTTTGAAATTTCATGATGTTTTATAGATGTAATGAATTTTCAAGTTTTCTGATTGGATTACCAGGGCTCTAGACTACAATGCTTATAAATGTGAAAAATAAAATATGCGACAGTATTTTAAAATCTTTTAACAGTTGATAAAGCTTTATTTGCGTCCATCATCAGATGATATCTTGTTAGAGCGATGATGTCAATTTTGCAAAATGGCTCTTACGAACTGGTTCTTTTTTAATGAGTGAGTCAAAAAGAATCATAAAATGACCTTGTTGGTGATTACAGGCTGGCCTACGATAAAAGATTTTTAAAATGTGAGAGTCGATAAAAATCATAGATTTAACCGTTTTGTTTGTATAACATGTGGAGTGCCGCGATGTGACCAAGACAGCACAACACACACTAACAGATTCCATTGACAAACTAACAGAGTTCCAAATGTGAACACGGGAAATCTGCAAAATCTCTCGTGGTCAAACGTGGCTTGCGAGTAAACAAACATAGCGGACGTCAGGCAAGAAGAAATGGCGATAATAGTTTTTGGACTGCTGAAAAAAAGAAAAGGAAAAAAGAAAAAGGTTTGGGTGAAGTGGTCTTAAGCTTCTGACTTGCATCAGCTCGCTTCCTGATTGGGTATCATTTCGTTCCATGTGACGATCTACAGAGTGCATGCACGTTTGTCCTTGGGTTCCCCCCACACAACAGGAGTTATTATCGTAAATATTCAACATGTTGTTTACTTCCGATTTGAGATCAGTGTGGTCCGACGTTCTTACGAGCAGATTCAATCACACCACAGGAAAATCTGATAAGATAATCTGTAGAACCATCAAGTTAATCGTGACTTTACCTAGGATTGTCGGCAGGGGATAACCGAGCCCAAAATCGATTATCTGTGTGAGTGCCTTTACTTTGCGACCGTTAAACAAGTACATTCTATATAGTGTAATAGTAACATTAGTGTAACATTCTATAATGTGTATAGTATGAATGAAATTCAGATGTACTACATTCGCCATGTACAGTACACTGTCATGTGACCTACTGTTTCAATTGCATTCCTTCAGCGCCATTAACAACTCCTCTCCTGTGGCTTCATGGGATAGTAAAGTGTCCATTGATTGTGCACTTCAGAATCTCGGTGGTAGAGATGGACTGGTCAACCAGCCAGAAATCGGAACTGGACGGTTCCAATTTATGGTCGTTCGAACGGTGCATCACTAACACAGAGATAACGCCAATCTCTATTCTGGATTTGTTAACAAACTGCATTACAATAATTTCCCAAAATGTCATTTGTGTGGAAACATTATGAGGTCTATAAAAAAAAAAGACAGGATATGCTGAGGACTGACGCAAAGAGGAGAAACGGGTTTGCCAGCAGAGCAAATACTGTACCAGGAACAGCAAGCTCACTGTTTGCGATGCTTGAAATCTAGGAAATAAAAAATAAATATTGAATTGAGGTGGAGGTTTTTATGAATGTAAATGTAAATGAAAGTTTCGATGACATTTTTTTCCTGTATAAAGTAAAGTGTTTATAAGTGCAGCGCTGTTTTGTGTACAGCGGTAACCAAAGAAATCACTGTTGTTCCATAAGTGCCAACTACTGTCATAGAGGAATTTTGCGTTTCCTTTGCATTTTTTTTTTTTTTTTTTTTGTGTGTGTGTGTGTCTTATGTGGCATAATTTCGCAAATATAAAGTTAGACCATTCTGTGCAGTGTGGCTACAGATATTTTTTTTAAGGCCGGTTTGCCTGTTATAGAGCAAATAAACAAATAAATTTGCTTAAAGAATAAAAAGCAGCAATCGGTATCAGAATCTGATCATTTGCTTTTTAAAAAAAAATGATTTGGCCATTAAAAAAATCATGATTGGTGCATCACTACTTGGTGGAAGTAGTAGTTCATCTGGGTATTCTTTGCCTACTATGTTTTTCAAATACTATTCAGACTCTGTTGTTTGCTTACGTTTTCAGCACACTATAGAGTAGGGAAGTATTTGATTGTCCCTCACTAAGTCATTTTCTGGTATGTACGATTGTAAATTAACCGTGAACAGCTACTGTAATGTGTACGTTAGGTTTGCGTGACCTACTGTGTACTGACTGGATGTTCATATGGCATTTTGTAAATAAATATGTAGTTTATTCACAGCAGAGCTTATTCCATTGAACAATAGCAATGGTATTCTTTAAAACTGCTTGAGACTACTTCAAACTGAAAACCTTCAAACTTTTAACGTTTTTTCAAACTTTCTGAAGCTAACTCTAGTTAAATATTTATTTATCTTCCATTGGACATCAATAATGGCATTCAAAAATTATTTTACATGTAGTATTATTGGTTATTGTTTAAAATGCAGTATTTTAAGGAACATTGATTCAAGGAACATTGAATCAACACTAAGGAACATTATAAATTTGTTTGTATTTATTTATTTATTTTTACCCCAACCAGCTTAGTTTATATACTTAATTCATAGTTCATATACTTAAACATCCTCTTTTCTTGAAATGTTACTGATACCAACTGAAACTGCTACTTTTTAAAGCCCCACGGGTTGCTGGGATTGACCTAACAGAGTCATGCTCATGTGACTGAGGTTTACTTCAGATATCCTACCTGTATCCTTTCTGACTCATGTTTTATGAATAGGCTTTGGAAAAATATACAACACACTTTGCTTTTCTTTTTTCCCCCAGTCACAGTCTTCAAAGTTTCCTTTACGATAACCAAAAACCATTAGCTGCTGTCAAACCCAGGAGAAGAGAGATTATTTTTTTTATTGAAATAAGATTAAAATGATAACTTTGACTGCGGCCTCCACCTGATAAAATATTTCAGCTCATAAGCGTGGTGTAGGCACAGGGATTAGAGCAGAGGGAGAGAGAGAAATTCATAATGTATAATAAGACAAAAGGTGTCATGGGAAATAACACTGATATTAAAATTAGAAAGTGACGCAATCTATATGAAAAATGCAGATTTAAAAATGTAAATGATGATCTAGGATTTCTTACAACAAAAGTATCAGAAAAGTAAGGGGTGTCGAGGTGTCAGATGGCCTGCTGGTCTGTGACCTTTTGATTTGTTTTAACTTTAATAATTGGAAGAGCAGGTTTATGATATAGCCTATGTGCTATACTTCTAAATCAATTTAAAAAATATTTCTGTTAAAGAAATGTTAGTCATGAAAAAAAAAAAAAAATAACCTCATCATGACAGTTCATACTGCTGAATTCTTGTGCAGAAAAAAAATCTGAATATTTAAGAGAGACATCTGTGACATTTGAGAAATTGAGATTCTAAAAATGGAAAGTTCAATATTGCCAGTATAAGGACAATTACAATAAATTTACAGTTTATGATATTTAAGAATGCGAAACAATAAGATGCACATGAGGCATCTGACTTCCTACCCTGGACCTCTTCTAGGTGCATAAGCAATGCACTGATGTGAAGTGATGAAATAAGCTGGATGTTGAACTATAATGAGGACACAGGGGGACCAGAATCCCGTAATACCTAATTTTCAAAAATATTGAAGGTTAATAGGTGGCATTGGGCACCATTCTTGTAAATTTAAACCTTGTTTGTAATGAAATAATGACCTGAATGCGATTAGCATACTGTGGTACACAGAAGGGAGATTGACACCACATGGGGGACAGTGCAGAAGGAGATACTTCCTTTTCCGTGGGGTAACACCTCAGGAATGAGGTGAAGAAGGACAGGCTGTTGTGCTGTTTTCAAGACGACACTTTCCCTTTCCAAATACTTCTATGTCCTGTCATTTAACTTGATCTGACCTTGACACAATGTTTTTGGCATTTACTGTACCTTACTTCTGGAACTGAACTTTTAGAATTTATCATTAATAGCCCATCTTTACAAAAATTGTGCGCAATAATAATTTTTATTATAATTTATATAATTATAATTATTTCTGTGCACATTTCAGTGTGTGTGTGTGTGGTAAACCCTATGTTATGGGGACCAAATGCCGCAAAAAGATAGTAATCCCAGAAATGTTTGACCTTGTGGGGGCATTTTTTTTCTTTTGGTCCCCATGAGGAAATCAGCTTATAAATTTTGTTTAAAAAAATAAAAAAATAAAAAAAAATAAAAATCTGTAACACTTTACAGTAAGGTTCATTTGTTAACAATTGTTTATGTATTAACTAATATGAACTATTTGTTACAGTATTTGTTGATCATTGTTAATGTTAATTAATAAAAATCCAGCTCTTCATATAGTGTTCATTTTAGTTCACAGTGCATTAACTGTTAACAAATACAACTTTTTTTTTCTTCTTTGTTTTTTTTTTTTTTTTACATTATTTTAATAATGTATTTGTAAATGTTGAAATTAGCATTAGCATTAGCAAAGATTAATAAATGCTGTAGAAGTGCAGTTCATTAATAGTCCCCCTGTGGTGAAAATCAAGTTTTTAATGTTGTTCATATATCTATCTGGTGTTTTTTAGTGTTCTCTTTAAAGGTGCCCTAGATTCAAAAATTTAATTTATCTTGGCATAGTTAAATAACAAGAGTTCAGTACATGCAAAAGACATACAGTGAGTCTCAAACTCCATTGTTTCCTCCTTCTTATATAAATCTCATTTGTTTAAAAGACCTCCGAAGAACAGGCGAATCTCAGCATAACACTGACTGTTACATAACAGTCGGGGTGTACGCCCCCAATATTTGCATATGCAAGCCCATGATCGAGGCATTACACAAGGGCAGCCAGTATTAACGTCTGGATCTGTGCACAGCTGAATCATTTAGTGATATTTGTAAATTGTCTTTCTAAATGTTTCGTTAGCATGTTGCTAATGTACTGTTAAATGTGGTTAAAGTTACAATCGTTTCTTACTGTATTCATGGAGACAAGAGCCGTCACTATTTTCATTTTTAAACACTTGCAGTCTGTATAATTCATAAACACAACTTCATTCTTTATAAATCTCTCCAACAGTGTAGCATTAGCCGTTAGCCACGGAGCATAGCCTCAAACTCATTCAGAATCAATGTAAACGTCAAAATAAACACTGTACTTGCGCGATTAGACATGCTGCATGACGAACACTTTGTAAAGATCCATTTTGAGGGTTATATTAGCTGTTTGAACTTTTTTTATGTTGTTTAAAGCAAGCGCGAGCTCTTGGGGCGTGGAGCACGAGAATTAAAGGGCCAGTAGCCCTGAATCGGCTAATTTCTAATTATGCCCCAAAATAGGCAGTTAAAAAAATGAATAAAAAAAAATCTATGGGGTATTTTGAGCTGAAACTTCACAGACACATTCAGGGGACACCTTAGACTTATATAATATCTTTTAAAGAAAAGTTCTAGGGCACCTTTAAATCTGCAGTAAATCAAAGAGAGTCTCAAATCTGCGGTTTGAAATCGCCGGTGTTTCTGATGTCACAAACTAACTTGCAACCAATCACATCAACGTGCCGGCGGGCTTTAGCATATCATTAACTGACCGCGTAAGGGAGTCTAATAAGAATGTTATCCCGGTATATTTTTCTGTTGATGTGAAATATCGGGTACATTTAGCAATAAGGCGTGTGTATGATGCATATTACGATGTTATGATGAACTATATGCCTTTCTCCACTGACCTTCTAAGTTGTTCAAAACATTTCTAAAAATACTGATTGTGAGATGGCAGCTGTCTGACTTGTGAATGTGAACATGGTTTGTGTAACATTAGCAGCACATTATTAGCTGTTTAAAAATGTAGTCAAGCAAAAGGTTAATCATATTAATTAGCGTTATGTGTCTGACGTTGTAAAAAGCGATACCATTGTGCTGAGTTTACCTCAGTAAGCTGGCCGAGTGGATATAGTCTGAGCTTGTGTGAGTGAGTGGAGGCGGAGCTAATTATCATATTCATAGACCCATGTATATTAAAAGAGGTAAGGGTGTAGTATTACATTCAAGCTATTTTACGACATTAAGATTTTTTTTTCACAGAAAAAAAAAAGGGTTTAAATTAGTGCTGTCAACGTTAATGCGTTAACGCATGCGATTTATTTATTCATCCCTTGGCTAGCATTATAATATATGATCATGCTTTTATTCATGCAAATGCTTTTAAACCATTTAAATGCGCCAAGAGAGAAAAAGAGAAAGAGAAAATAGAGAAAAAGAGTCTATGAATGTCCTGTCACACAAACGATGACAGAAAGACGCGCACCATTGTGCGCATGGCCGGTGCGCCAGAATCAAGTTACAATAATGCCAAAAATATCATTTTTTTCGAGGATCCTCATAAGAGCAGCCTTGAATGAGTTAAATAAAGTTTTAAATGAAAGTAAAGAGCTGTGAGAGAGTGCGACGCGTGTGAGATCTGCGTCATGTGCAGCAGCGGCAGCTCTTAAAGTGACAGCAACCATTGCTGTCTGTCATTGAAGATAATGAAAGAACAGAGAAAATTACTCACTGCTCTTGACTAAAGAACTTTTGTAGCTTTAATAATGATTATCTATATTTAATTTAGGCTATAAATTATGCAGTGCAGACTGTTTGGTAACTTTATTAAATTTTTTTTATTCAAAATCTGTTAGACAGGTAGGAAGGCAGGGCACAGGTAAATATGACATTTATTATAGGTTTATGTGAGGATTGTTCTAAGTTCACTTAAATTAAAAAGTGTTATATTTTTGAAGCCTAATAAATGTAAAAAAAATGCTTTCAATTATACTGTAATGTTGAATAGCTATAATTCATGTTTAAAATTGGGGAAAAAATCAATTTCATCGAGACATCAGTAGCAGTATTAGTATCAGTGATACTGGCCTTCATTCATAAAAAGATGCCATTAAACAAGTACTTAAAATATACTGTCTTCATGTTGTTTCTTTGTTGATTTAATTCGGAGATTAACTGTGAAATTATTACATTATATAATATATTAACATATAAAAACGTGTTTTTAATTGCAATTAATCGTGATTAATCACAGAAAAAATTTGAGATTGAGTTATTTTTTTTTAATCGATTGACAGCACTAGTTTAAATATGTAATTTTGGTGATCAATGATGAGTTTTAAGGGATACAATTATTGACTACTGGGGGAATGTTAACTAATGAACCTTACTGTAAAGTGTTACTTTCTGCATTTTGTTTAGGGGTAGGTTTAGGGTTAGGGGATAGAATATACAGTTTGTAGAGTATAAAAATCCTTGTGTCTATGGAAACTCCCCATAAAACATGGAAACCCAACGTGTATGTGTGTGCACATGGTATGAGTGTGTGCGTGCGTGCGTGTATGTGAGAGAGATCCTGGTAAACCCTATATTGTGGGAACCAAACAACAAATATAGTAGTACCAGCATGTTTTTTTGCCTTGTGGGGACAATTTTTTTGGTCCTCATGAGGAAAATCACTTTATCAGATATTTTTATTTTATTTTAAAAGTAATAAATTATTGGTAATTGTCATACAGAAAACAAAGAAGTGTTGTCTTCTCTGCTGAACCCCACAATTCTGTAGTCATCTAACTGTGAGTTATATATGTGAACATTATAACTCTTATTTAGCATGTATCAAATAATTCATAATTTATAAAACCTGGCTCAAGTAATGTTTAAGAGGAAGCATTTCCGAAAGAGTAAGAATATGAGGAGGCCATTTAGTGGATAAAGGAGGAAGGCTGTGTTGGATACAAGCCTCCCAGAGGGGCTCTCTGCCACCAAGTTCCAGTTCCAGCCACCAGCTTCTGAAAGCTGACCTAGCATATGTCCTCGATGACCAGATCGTGAAGGTCACTGAGCAGTTGAGAAGATGTCAAAATGCTTTCCATAGATGGATAGATAGTTTTTTTGTTTAATCTTTGATGCAATCAAAATGTTATACTAAAGCTTCTTTCTTTCTTTCTCTCTTTCTTTCTTTCTTGTTTAGAAAACCAATTATGTTAATCTATTTAAATGCAAAAATTACGGAACATGGCTGAGTTGTAAAAAGGGGAAAGTACAGTGAGAAAATAACACGGCATACAAACTTCAACGCCTGCACAGGTGGTGGAGGTTTCCTAAAATTATGACAATTTCAAATATTTTAGTATTGATATGTCCCATAATGAGCCAAACAGATGGCAAAAACAGAACGACAGCATCCTCAAATTCAAAACACGCAAAGCGCGTTAAGAAGTCTAACAAGTATATTTTTTTCTTCTTCTTTTTTTTCTTCAGGACATAGAGACATGTGGTAGTGTGGCTATTATCACAAGGGTAGCGCTGAATGAGAGCTCTTAAACGCTCCTCTTCCTTTGAAAGAAGGGGATCTATTTTTTGCCCATTAGCATTGGCATTAAAACTCATTATTTTCCTCGACTGTGCTAACCATCTCCTCCCACGTTAGACATCATTACTGTTATTATTCATATCATTGCTTTAAAGGACAGAGAGATGTCTTGGTACTTAAAGCTCGCATTTGTTCGACTGCTGGTGGGAAGATTTTTTTTTTTTCTTCTGTTGAATTATTTTATTTATATATTTTCTTGAAATTGGTATCATAATGGAAGTTATTGTGTTGGCAGAGCGTAAAACTGCCGCTTGTTTCTTAATACTGTGGAAGCTCACCTGACCTGAAACCTTGAGACTGTAAATTTCATTTTTATATATGCCAGTTTCATAGCATAATAAGCTGCTGTACCTGTATGGCACGTACCATCAACGAGCTCTTTAACATCCCACCCTGCACCTGCACTCCCACTTAGAGTTAAGTTTCAGTTTCCGAGTGCTCCTCAAAGTGCTTGTTTTTCAACTCCATTTGATCCTTATCAAACTTAGAGAAAAAATAAAACAGAGAGAGGAACAGGGTGGCATCTGTGATCTCTAGTGACCCTTTCCTCACTCTCTCCTGCCAGGCCAGTCTGGGGATTGACACATCAGATGAAGATATGAAGTGGTGGGTGTGCGTGGAGGCGGGCCAGGCGCCCAGCGAGTCCCCGCGCTTCTCACTTGGTTAACACCTCACACAGAGCACAGAGCCAGGAATACACTGCCTCTCTCTCTCTCTCTCTCTCTCTCTCTCTCTCTCTCTCTCTCTGACTAAAACAGTTCATTTGGACCTGCAGGGTCTTCTGCTCCTCAGAGCTTCCACTGATGGAGGTGGGAGATATTCTTAACTAATGGCGGAAAAACAAGAATTATTATTGAACAGTTTTATCACCAATTGTTTGCGCGTATGTAACTTGTCTTTCATAGACCTTGTCTTTCAGTTTTATGTTGCATTGATTTTATTATTATTATTATTATTAAACTTACAGATTTACAAATTTCAGCTTTTTTTACTTTTGCTATATGAAGATCAGAGTAAGGTTTGAGACTTTTTATAGGGCTTCATTTTTTTCTGCTGTTCAAAAGTATTTTATGTATAGATTTTATATAGGTTCTATTTTATTTTATTTTTTTTTTCATTTTTACACAAATTATGACTGTCCACCAGTTATGACATAATTTCCATCATGTCCAACATTTTGGCTGTTTATTGTGAGATTTAAAAAAAAAAAAAATATATATATATATATATATATATATATATATATATATATATATATATATATATATATATATATATAAAATGTATGTATATGTTTCATAGCTATACTTTTTGATAATATCCTAAATATAATGTTGTGCTTCTGAACATCCACATGGTCAAAAGCGCCTTAGTTGAAGAAACATCCAATTTTTGTAAAAGTGTTAACTTTTAACCGTAAATCTTACCCTTTTTAAAGGGTTAGTTCACCTAAAAATGAAATTTCTGTCATTAATTACACACCCTCAGATATTTTTGATGAAATCTGAACCACACATAGGCAGCAACGTCATTGCCTTTCAAAGGCACAGAAAGACATGGTTAAAATAGTCGATGTGAGTACAGTGGTTCAACCTTAATGTTATGAAGTGACGAGAATACTTTTTATATTTGTCAACAACTTTGTCTCTTCCCTGTCATTCTCCAATGCTGTTTACATTTAGCACTTCCAGGTTCTACATCAGAACGCTGGCTCCTGCATCAGCATCACACGCATATGTTGTGCTGTTCACGTGAACAACATCGGCCAAAACTGAGCCGGCATTCTGACATAGAACCTGGAAGCGCTGAATGTAAACAGCAAAGGAGAATGACAGGGAAGAGATGAAATTGTTGAATAAAGTCATTATTTTTGTTTTTGCACACAAAAAGTATTAGGTTGAACCACTGTAGTCATATGGACTATTTTAACGATGTCTTTACTACCTTTTTGGACCTTGAAAAGGCAATGACGTTGCTGCCTATGTGTGTTCAGACACCTTGAATTTCATAAAAAATATCTTAATTTGTGTTGCAAAGACGAACGAAATTCTTGGAATGACACGAGGGTGAGTACTTAATGACAGAAATTTCATTTTTGAGTGAACTAACCCTTTAATGGTGTGATGCTGTTGAAACTCAAAATGAGTGAGTTTGAGGAACTCAACCAGGGTTGCCAGGTCTGCGGGTGTGTAGATCAGAGTGGGGAATTTGTATTCAAATTTAAAAAGTAGTCCAGTTCCATGGGAAAACCGCAGACTTGACAACACTGAACTCAACAGTAGCCTGTATTTACATGCAAGGAATGTGACATTGTATTAGAAGCACAATGTGTTTAACCACTGCTGAGTCTATTTAAATCAAGGCTTAGAAGATTAATAACCGGTTTGGTTAAATCAAGAACAAGAGATCAAAGTCCTCTGCTTTAAACAAAAGACTGCATTTCATTCACTAATGGAGAATTAGAGGCAGCACTGTTTCACACAGTTATCACCATAAGACCTACGGTCACCTTTGCAATTATATTATGCAGGACAACAACATTTTTATCACTTTTTTTTTTTTTTTTTTTTTTACTTTTAAGTGTCCTAAAGTATTAAACTTTATTTCATTTATATAACATGTTTAATGTTTATATATATATATATATATATATATATATATATATATATATATATATATATATATATATATAATTATATATATATATATATATATATATATATATATATATATATATATATATATATATATATTTTTTTTTTTTTTTTTTTTTTTTTTTAAACCATTTTTAAAAATAAATTTTAATATTTGTATTTTAATATTATTGATTTTTTTTTATGCTTCATAAATGCTGGAAGAAATTTTTTATTAAAGTTTGAAAAGCTTCCATTGACTTATGGAATGCAAAGAATGATGATGTCAATGTGATTTTTGCATATTAAATTGTGTTTATGCATAATAAAGAGTGACTGGTCTTGTCATTCTTGCACATATTGAACCATCTATGGCCATCAGTCTGTGCCACAATATGTGAACAAGAAGTTTAGCAAGCATCAAACCTAAAGCTGTAACTGTTCTTTTATTCCCTTCATGACTTGCAAAGTTTAATAATATTATTTCTTTTATTCTAATATTTGGACGCAGCGTAGTGTGTACACTTGTGTTTGATCAAAAACAGGGTGACTGGGCTCTGGTTGTTCCTTGCAATTAAAGTTTCATGAATACTGAGACAGGAACTTTGTATGGGTCTCTAGTGTGTCTGTAATTACTTTTTGTGGTCACCTTTTTTGAAGTCTCAACGCTTATATAAAATTCAGCTTATTTCCTTGTTATTGGTAAGAATATATTACTTTTTTCCACATTCATGCAATAATGATTTGTAGGTTTTGAAAAATGCCTCGTAGCATTCACACCTTTCTTTCTTTTCCTCTCTCTATCTCTGTCCTTATCATCATCGTCCTCATGGTGGTTGTCATCAATAGCTGATTCCGGCTCTGTTGCTCATCAGTGCCGCAGAGCTCAGGTCTATTTTTTCCTCTGTCCTGTTTACATAATCAAGGCAATCACATGGTTTATGTTGTCTATGGCAAACATAAAGGCAAGTTATGATTCATATAAAGATTACATTTTGAACACATACCGCAAGGACCCACCTTCCTGTTGCTATGTCCGACAAGTTTTGGGTACCAGCCATGGCGCTCTCACACTACACATTAATGCAGTGGTGTAAAGTATTTGACTAAATGTAATTGGTTACAGTACTTAAGTATGTTTTTAGCTACTTTGTAGTTTGAGTATTAAAGATATTATCAACTTTTACTCTCTACTTGACTACATTTTTGAACAAGTATATGTACTCTTTACTACAATACATTTGTGATGAGTAATGCAACTACTCGTTACATTTTGCATGGCACCTAACTTTTTTCTGCTGCAGGTGATGAGGCTGATGACGTGCAGTGCAAGTAGGCTTTGACTATTTAATTGTACTTAACATTATTTTATTTATCAGTTATACTGAAGAGACTTTTTTGAAGGATATTGGTTTACTTATCAGTCCCTCCAGAAAAACGCAGAATTTTTTTGTGATTGTTGTGGGCTAAAATGCTTGATTTTGCAGCACGTTTTCTTAAAATATTCGATGGAATATGCGGGATATTTTTGCAATTTTATGCGATGAAATTGTGGGAACTTGCAAAAACTGCGGTTTGATGAAAAACAGAAAAAAAATAAAAGGTGATTCCCCCAACACCCTGTTCTCACTAGGCTACTACTTTCTCACTAGGGGTACTACTAGTAATTTCTTATTACTTTCTATGATAAGCAAGCATACTAAATCACAGAATATTTAAGTTCTCAATTCTGTTTTATTTCAGACCTTAATTAACACATGGCTCAAACTTACAAAACATTGAGTCAAACAAGTCCTGTAGCTTTACAAAAGGAATATGAGTTTGTAGAAATGCGCTATATAAAATAAACATATTATTATTAATATCCAACAACTTCTATAAAAAATGAATAAATAAAATATTTTAAAAAATGCGTGCTTCTTCCTGCCTGCTTCCGCTGCTTCTTTAACCATACTTGGCGGTGACAAAGTGAAAGTGGTTTTCCAGCGTCAACACGCAGTTGCACGGAATGCAAAATAATTTGCCCCCACTGTCATGTAACACACCGGGAAACTGCTTCGCGCGGTCTTTTGCGCTTATTTTTATTGGCAAATGAGAATGATTTGTGTGCTTCATCATTGTTTCATGGTTTGCAGATGATGTTCACGTCGCGAAATTACGTCACTTCACAAGGTTCCCATGGCAATTTGGGGAAAATAATGGCGCTTTACTATTGTGAAGTAAACGCAACATTTTTCAACTTTCTGCTAAGATATATGTGATTTTTTTTCAACGAAAATGCAGGGATTCTGAAATCTTGCTAGCCCCGCATATATTTTGCTTGATGAAATCGACAATTTATGCTGCGAAAGTGCGGTGTATTTGAAAAAATGCGACCCCCTCATAAATATGCAGACTTTGGCTGATTATGCATGAAATCAGGCGATCGCATAATCGTGTTCTTCTGGAGGGACTGACTTATGCCCTTCTTGAGCACTTAAGCTTGACTGAGACTTGAGTGTAGACGTTTAAGAAGCTGTTGTCAGCCTTTACTTATCGCAATGTTGAGGTGTTCAGTTTTATTTTAATTTTAGAAAATAAACATGTGACCGGTCTCCTCACAAATCAACTAATTCTTGTTTTTCACTGGCATGTCTCTCAGGTGTCGAGGACTAGTGCATCTTTGAGCTTACATTCAGTACGAGTAAAATACTTAAGTTACGTTTAAATCCGATGCTTTTACTCAAACCACATTGGAATTTGTGACTTGTAATTTTCACTGTAAGGTATCTTTATTTTTACTGAGGTATAGTTTTCAGGTACTCTTTACACCTCTGCATTAATGTATGTTTACATGGACCCTCATCATGAGATTATAATTGGATTTTGGCCATAATGTGATTAAACGTTACTTCATGTAAACACAATACTTTGATTAAACTAACGTAATTAAGCTAGTAATCGTAGTAAATGATCACAAATAAACTATGTGGCTTATGGCTATTTTAATTGCAATAAACAGGCATGCAAACACATTAATTGTATTGTTACCGCTCTGACCATCTGCTCGCTCTGTGTTGTTCAGCTTCATGAATGAACTCTGTGACATGTTTCTGAAGTTTCCCCTCGACTCCGAATCGCTAAACTCTTTCAAGAGGTTTGCTTGTGTCATCTTATTGCGATTAAAGGGATAGTTCACCCAAAAATGAAAATTATCCCATGATTTACTCACCCTCAAGCCATCCTAGGTGTATATGACTATCTTCTTTCAGACAAACACAATCAGAGGTATATTTAAAAATATCTTTAGTCCTCCAAGGTTTATAATGGTTGTGAATGGCTGCCTAGATTTTGAAGACAAAAAAATGCATCCATCCATAAAAAATGAATCCATACGACCCCAGGGGGTTAATAAAGGCCTTCTGAAGCAAATCGATGCTTTTTTTGTAAGACAAATATTAAAACTTTATAAAGTAAAATAACAAGCTTCCGGCGTGACGGCCATACGGATCCGATGTACGTCCAAAATACTGTGACACAGTACAACATGCCAAGTAAAAGGCATGTTTAAAGTTTTAAATAAGGATATTTGTCTTACAAAAACACATCGATTTGCTTCAGAAGGCCTTTATTAACCCCCTGGAGTCGTATGGATTCATTTTTTTAATGGATGGATGCATTTTTTGTCTTCAAAATCTGGGCAGCCGTTCACAACCATTGTAAACCTTGGAGAACTAAGGATATTTTTTAAATATATCTTCAATTGTGTTCGTCTGAAAGAAAATAGTCATATACACCTAGGATGGATTGAGGGTGAGTAAACCTTGGAATAATCTTTATTTCTAGGTGCAAATAATCACATTATTGGTGTACATGTAAATGTAGTCAATGTGTATTCAAAAATACATCAGGGAGCAAAGAGGGCACTGACAATGTGCCAACAGACAAGACAGAGCTGGTTACTTTTGGAATGAAACAAAGTCTCAGCTTTCAAATTTATTTATTTTTTTTAAAGAAATTCAAACAGTAAATACCGTTTTGTGGCTCTTTAATGTGTCACTGTAGCGGCACATGAACAGATCATCTCTTCCTTTTTACTACTAGTTATAGCATGAAATAAGCATGAATGAACATCAGAAGGTATGATGTTTCAACCGAGTAAAGATGTCAATTCACCATTTTCCAAGTTCACCGATGTTAATCTACTAACTCTACTGTCTGGTTTGGTTGTCCGACAAAATGGCGGATGGCAGCAGAGGCACATAATATCGCCATTATCATTGGTCAATCAAACTCCCGGCAAAGGGCGAATTGCATGTAGAAGTGTGACTACCACATTGTTCAGTTTTTCCTCCTTTTGTGCTCCACAGAAGACAGACAGTTATACAGGTTTGGAAGGACATGATGTCAGACTTATCATTTTTTGGAGGTCTGTCCCTTTTGATACAAAAATATTATCACATTAAAACACTTTGCATTGGTAAACAAACTAATTCCATCGCAACCCCATGCTTCGGTCCTCTTAGCAAAAATAAATAAGTCTCGCCGAGGCTTCCTCTTGAGGCTGCCCCTACAGGAAGCAAAGCCACAGATGGACAGAGACTTGCCTCCTTCCCTGGGAGTGCAGTGCCCGTGGTTTCTCACGTTAAATTGGACTACTTAAAGTGTACTGCAATTCTGGCCAGGGAACAGACAGAGCTCTAGAGGGATCCCATACTGATTTAAGTCACCAGGGACTCTGGCAGGGATATTTTGTCTCTCATATCTATATACTATTATGGCTTTTGCAGGAAAGGCACCATCTTGAGTGGGGATGTGAGATGAAACCAGATGGGGTCGATTCACACCACTCTGAGACAGCAAGGGTTTGGGAGGCACCCTGCAGCCACTTCTTGTTATCTTTTGTCACCAATCAAGTGACTTTTTTTTCTTTTCTCCTCCTCTGCGAGTGAATTCTCATGTTTAGTGTCTACGGGTTTTCTGGCATCCAACTGCAAAAATAAAGTGAAATTTTCTACATTGCGTCCCACTGAAGGTGACATATAGACTGTGACGTGAACAAAATCATGTGGAGAGAAAAACTTGCATTAAAGATGAGTGTCAAAGGCACTTTCCATTGCCATTTTTGTGCCACTTAACTTTTATTATTATTGTTTGTCTCATACGTACCTTGATGGATGATTTGGTGCACAGTTAGACTTTATACAGTTCCAATATTATGTAAATAATAATAATAAATAATAGGTTTGGTTATTAAATCTGATTGGATAGTGTAGATTAGACTAGACAAAAGGTAGGTTACTCACTCCAATTTCCAGTATTCATTGCTAAAGTTTGCACATTTAATTTTTAGTGATAGTGATAATGATAGTGATTCATTCATCAGCAGTGAATGAAAAATATTAAAAATGGGTGTTTGTGTGAGGTTGTTAAATCAGGTCAACAGACGAGTAGCTTTCCCATGTTTGTTCAGTGAAAGCCATGATGGCCACCTTCCCATTCTTTCATTCAGATTAGCCCTGAAAGCACGCTATCAGCATTAATGTGTGTGTGTGTCATTCAGGAAAATCCAAACCCATCTCTAGGATTGCTGTGAATTTGAAAAGAATAAGCTCTTGCATATGTGAGGTTTCAGCCTTTTTCTTTGCCCTCACAAAAGACATGGGAGCTCTTGGCCCATCAATAAAGATGAGAGGAGAATGACATCCACTTCAGTTGGTAGAGAGGGCCTGTAAACTGCTCTGTTTGTCTATGTGTGTTTAATTGTGTTTGTAATTTCTGCATATATAGTAGCAAAAGGCTGCCTTTTCTGTCAAGCATTATGTAAGGAATAATTGACAACGGGTTGTTGAAACCCGAGGTGTTTGCATTGTTTTCTAAGAATTCAACAGCCCAGAGGCAATTATTCCGCTTATACTATGGTTACCACACCTTTTGTCCCTAAAACACTCTTGTGACAATAAACCATGACAATAATTTGTCGTTTTCATCCTATTGTTTACTGTATTTATTTGCTTGGTTGGTGTTGTTGTGGGTTTTTGGTTCTTTGCGGTTGTAGACTGTATGGACTCTATTGAGATAACTGAAATCATTTGGCGAAGTGATATGGAACTGCAATGCGGTCAAGACCTGCTAGAACAACTTTAGCTGTGCGTTTCCCTGAAAATAATTGCACACCTTAGAACATTGGTCAACCAATCAGATTCGAGCATTCAGCAGCCCCATAGTATAAGTCCACCATAAACATTTACATTTATGCTGACCTGATTTCTACATTTTACCACTAGCATTTGCACTTATGTAATCTAAGACATTTTCTCGTTATAATTGGCTCTTGACCCGTGTGTGTGTGTTTGTGTGTTATTTAGTATGGCAATATTACTTATATAATATATATAAGTAATATGGCAATTAATAGGTCCCTTTTCATTGCACTTAAGCGTTTACATCTGAAGTCTTAATATACACTTTAAGTCAAGAGCCAATTATATGAGAGAAAATTAGTTACATTACATAAGTTCATATGCCAGTAGTATATATAGCATATACAACTATAAATATTTATATATTAATTATGTGTAATGTATTTAAATATATTTAATTGTGTTATCTGCACTCATTGTTCATTCGTTTACAGGAGGTCCATAATGCTTGCCTTTATAACAAAAGAGAAATACTGATAAAGCTATTTGCTGGCAAATCCCTCTCATTCACAGCTTTGTGTGTGTGTGATTTTGCATGTGGGTTTGCTGTATAAAACAATGCCCTTTGCTGTATGTTTATTACTAGAGGCATTTTCTCCTGTCTGAGATGTCAGCCAGCTGGATCTTTTTTTTTTTTTTTTTTTCGCCTGTCCAGGGCATCACTCCAGGATATTATTGAAAGCAAGCACTGGTGTACAAACAAATATCTGAAGTACTGATGTACATTGGGGAGCAACACAAGCTTGTCATTGGATTGCGGACTAAGAGACTTCATATCAAAAACTAGTCTTCTACTTTAGTGAAATGCTCTGTAGGGCTCTATAGTCACTATTTATGTCTGTATGCAAGACCGTACAAGTGTTGCATAATCATAGATATGTAGATTAAAATAGGTCTTAAAGCACTATACTAAGCATACCAGGGTGTTTTTTTTTTATTTTTTTATTTCTTTGAAACATATGTCATATAATATAATCATTTAAAACTGACATGAAATGGCAATCCTAACCCACTTTATTTTTATAAAGTTAAGGGTTCTGAATAAAAGTGGATATTCAGCGAGAACAAAATTTTGGACAGGACTGCCAGGAATTGGTTGGTTATTGAAAATGGCCATTACACACAGAATTAAACCAAACTAATAGATTGAATGGTGCAAGTGATGTCATTCAAAAATTATTTTGAATGTGGTTAAAATTGTTACATTATGATAAATGATTTATATATTATGATTATGTTTTAGCAATGGTATAATGACCATATATAATTATTTCTCAGTCTCTTTATTAGAATATAAACAGAAAATATGGGAAATTTGCATGCGGTATTAAACAACAGAAAAAAAAAATGAAAAAAAAAAAAATGAAAAAAATTCACACAAACACGAAACACCATCATGGTAACACACATGAAATTTTAAAAATGCAATAAACATTAATTTAACAACATTAGATGTAACATAAAACCCTAATGTACATAACTGATTAGGAAAAAAAGAAAAAGAAAAAAAAAAACTAAGAAAGTTTTCAACAAAGATACATCAAATGTGAAGTGTCACGCAGGGAATTGTGTGAATGTCAATTAACGTGTTTTTTTTTTTTTTTTTTTTTACTGTAAATTATACAATGACGTTATTTTTTGGTATTTCACCGTAAAATTTCATTAACTGCACCATTAGATCTATTACATTTATTCACTGTGTTTAGTATGGAAACTTTCTGTAAACCAATTAACTGTTTTTAACTGTATTTTTACGGTCTTTAACATTACCATTAAAATCACTGTAATTTTTTACAGTGTAGGCTAAAATGGCTAGTATTTAGTGACCTCCCCTTACACTTGAGCAAAAGCAGGAATCTGGAAGGCCAAGAAAACTTTCAAAATCTGATGAGAAGCTTCTCAGAGTTTATTCTTTGAGAAATGTGTTGTTTTTGTTGTTGTTTTTTTACATTATTTTTGTATATTTACTGTATTTTCTATTTGTAAGAGACAGAAAAATTTATATGCATGGTCATTAAAACATTTATAAAACAAAGCTGGTGGTGGTATAAGACAACTTTTGGACATCTATCTATCTATCTATCTATCTATCTATCTATCTATCTATCTATCTATCTATCTATCTATCTATCTATCTATCTATCTATCTATCTATCTATCTATCTATCTATCTATCTATCTATCTATCTATCTATCTATACACACACATACACACACACACACACACATATACATACATACATAGCTGTTTCATGACATAAGTTTTTTTTTTTTTTTTTGTACGATTTATTATCCTTTCCCCCCCTGTCATTTCTACATTTTAAAAGACACCTGGAATTACAGGATGAAAATGCACTATTGTAGCCCGAGGTATAGACACAGGCCAATAAGAACTCTCCTCTTGATTGCCATTAGAGGACTTGGCAGCTCTCTGCAGTGCTATCTACTTCAGAGGAATGGCGCTGCAGTTTTGGGGAGGCAGCCTCCTAATTTGCACATATGGAAATGCTTTTTCTTGCCATTCCACCGCCTCTGTTGTGGCCAGATGGAATTAGAGAGCGCTCAGAAGCCGTGAAGGCAAACACATCAAAAAGAGATGAGAGCGGGGCTGTTTCCCCCCCACCCATTTTCCATGAGAGACCATGAGCTCTGAGATAAATAAATAAATATTTCCTTTCCTTTGCTTTATATAATTACATCCAAAAACAGGTATGAAACTTTGCCTGATGTTTAATAAAGAGATGGTCTATTATTTGTCTATTATGGTCTGTACATTCGTTTGGCATTGCAGAACATTTTGTTTTTATACTAGAGGCAGAAGTTTGTACAGCTATTAATGATAGGGAAGATTTGAGCACTCTAAATGAAATGTGTGTTCATTCACAGTCAGTATATATCTGAAAAAGTTTTAAATAAAATGTAATTTAAATTATGAACTGTAAGTTATGTTATGGAGAAAAATATACTGTTTGTAAATGATCATCAGAAACACAATCCATTCATTTTCCTAGTAGTACTCTTCTCTTTCCTTATCATTCTTACTTTCTCATCTCTCTTTCCTTTACTCTTTCTCTCCCTGTGAAAGTCTTGCTGTTTCAGTAACGGTCTAGACACAGTCTTCACTGCAGCTGCATTTTATTTATCATTAAGCTCCAAACTTCTCAGTTCTTCTGCCAGCATTATAATTAACATTTAAAGTTCCAGCATAGGCTGTGTTTTTCCTCCTCAGCGATCACCAACAGCGTCAATGAACCCACTGAATCGAGACACATAAAACGAAACTCACACCATAGGTATTTCATTTTCACTTTGCCAAATGACTGATCAATAATTTCTCTATTTTAAATAGTTACATTTTATATATGCATTGTTAACACATTTGAAAAACACAATGGTACTTTTTGTTTTTTTTCTCACAGGACAGCATAGATGATCTATCATCCCACATTATGTTAAAAATTAACAATCAGCATGCTTTTCTTAATACACCTGAAATCTTATCTAAACTGAGCAAGTCCTGTTCCTAGAACACAAGAATCAGTGTTAAATTAAAACATATATCAATGGGAAATTAATTAATCATAATGTAATGTGTAGTCATCAAAGGAAGAGCCCTCAGACTAAGTGGCAGTCTTATCTGCATCTGCATGAAATTCCCCTACTCTAAATTGTCTCTTCTTCTCTTCCCTTTTTTAAAATTTTGTCTGTCTGTAAGAGACAGTCATTCAGGGTGGCCTGGCAATACTCTATTTGTAAGGTGGTGTGTAAGGTTAATTGGAAATGATTTAGATAAAGTAATTAATGCAATTGTCAGCACACCCTTTCTTCATTGATGATGCAAGGCTTTTTCAAATAATGGATTGATTCTGAAAAGATAAGGCCTTGAAAAAAGACACATAATTCCCTTTTGCAACACTCATGGATTACATGGATGCTGTGATTGAGAAACATTATTTTTTGCCTAGTTCATCTTAAAATTGTGCCAAAAGGACAGTGTTAAATTGTGACTGTTATGGGATTCATAGTACACAATTCCCAGCGGTCTGAGTGAAATATGGATGATTGCTACAACCCAAACCACATCATATTACACAGCGACTCTCTCCCAACAACATAAAATATACTTGCAGATTAACTCCTTTATTAGGAACATATTTACAGGGACTCTCGTAATGGACGACAGAGAGGAGAAAAATGCCTGGTGTTCATCAATTTTACCATTGTGTCATTTTAAGGAATGGTTTTACCCAAAATAAAAAATTCTGTCATTGTTTACTCATTTTCATGAAGTTTCAAACCCATTTATCTTTTTCGTCTGTGGAACACAAAATTACATTTTTTGGTGAATACCCTTACTACTCTTTTCCATTCAATGAAAGTGAATGAGGACTGTGGCTGTCAAGCAAAAAAATATGAAAAAGTAGCATAAAAAAAATAATACAAGTAGTTTATATGACTTTTGTGCTGAATCTGAAGTCTCGCAAAATTCAATGACTTTCAGACTTTAAGTCATTTTAACCTGAAAATTGTGACCCAACAATAATGTGCAAGGGTTAGTTCACCCAAAAATCTAATTTCTGTCATTAATTACCCTCATGTTGTTCCAAATCTGTAAGACTTTTGTTCATCTTCAGAACACAAATTAAGATATTTTTGATGAAATCCAAGTTTGTTTGTTTTTTTAATCCCCCATAGAAAACAACAAAATTACCACATTCAAGGTCCAGAAAGTAGTAAAGACTTTGTAAAATAGTTAACATCACTACAGTGGTTCAACCTTAATGTTATGAAGGAACAAGAATACTTTTTGTGCGCAAAAACTGCATCAACTGCGTAGAAGGCTGGCAGGATAGAGAAGATATTGTTGAATAAAGTCATTATTTTTTTGTTTTTGCACACAAAAATTATTCTCATCGCTTCATAACATTAAAGTTGAACTACTGTAGTCATGTTGACTATTTTAACCATGCCTTTACTACTTCTCTGGACCATGATTGTGGTAATTTCGTTGCTTTCTATGGGAGATAAAAAAAAAACTTATCAGATTTCATCAAAAATATCTTAATTTGTGGTCTTAATTAAAGTCTTACGGGTTTGGAACGACATGAGGGTGAGAGTTTAATGACAGAAATTTAATTTGTGGGTGAACTAACCCTTTAATGAAAGAACTAACAATTTGTGAATTGATATATTGAGTCGAATCTTTTCAAGGAATCATTTGGTCCTGTTCAAAAAAATTGTTTTGATCACATAAGGACCACTTTTATGATTCTTTTGTGGTGCTTTTTCGGAGCTTGACAGCACCAGTCCTCATGCAAATCCATTAGAAGAACGAAAGTCATACAGGTTTGAAATATTATGAGGGTGAATAAATGATGACAGTATTGTAATGAGTGCAGTATTTCTTTAATGATGTTTGTGTCTAGAACAGGAAAGAAACTCTGGTCAAAAGAGGTTTCAACTTTCAAGTTCACATCCCTAAAAGTCTGAATACTGTTAGCCTACTTTGCTGTACCTTCTGTATTCTGAGGCGGTGGTGGATCTGTTTTCTCATCCAGATGACATGGAGCTCAGAGACATTGTTTGCTTTGTGTCTCCTCAGTCCCCTCCCTCCCCGTGGCACGTCCCTGAGGGTGAGAGTAAGTGGCGTAGTGAGCTAACAAAAGCAGGTGTTTCTGTAGTGAAGCGTGCCGCTCTCAGCGAGCTTCCTCTCTCTCAGGAGCACAGGGCGGTCCTCACCTCTCTGGAAAAACAGGCAAGGAGGGTGGAAGGGAGGAGTGTAGAGATTTAACTGATTTATTTAGTTTGTTTTTTATTTATCTTTGGGGAAGTGCTAAAGCTGCTGCTATTACTACCTCTTTTGTCAGCCTTTTATGTTGCTTTTAAAGCTATAGGCTACTTGTTTTTTAATATAGTTCAACTAAAGTGAAGCTATTTCAATAGGCATCTCTTCAAAGGTACACTTATGCAACTTTTGGCGCTCTAGCAATTAATAAACACAACTGTAAGCGTGTTGCGGAGGAACATTGTAGCGGAGCTAGTTCTACATCTATGACGAGTCACGCAGGTACTGGGCAGAGGCTGTCGTCCCGCTTGTTGTAAAAAAAAAAAGTACAAATATAAACACTTATAGGCATGCTGTAGTGATGTGTGAGGTTTGGAAGATGGATTCATGATGTACTTGCTCGTTATATACATTTAAAAAAAAAAGTTATACAGTGTACCTTTACATATAGATCAGATTAGATCAGTCAGGATAATTTATTTGGCAAACAGTACATATAATTCCCCATTAGGAGTCATCTATATGGACAGAGTTAAACTTGAATATGTAAATTATATTAAAATACAATTAATAATACTTGATACACACTATTTTATCAGCTGAAACCATAGTGACAGTGAATAGTTTAATCATTTTAAATAATTGAATAGTGAGTAATTTTTTAAAAGATTCATTTATATTAAATAACTGATTAATTAAAATGACATCATAAAACTTTTGACTTTTGTGTTATATCTGAAATCTATTAAAGTTAAATTATTTCGAAGAGTTTTCTGAACAACAGAAAGTTCATCATTAAAAGTCATTAAATGAAAAACATTAATGAGAGAATTGACCATTTATAAACAAATCATCATTCTGAGTCGAATCTTTTCAAGAGTTCATTTAGTTCAGCTGACAAAATTGCTCTGAATTATTTATTCAGAATCATATGGACAACTTTTATGATACTGGTGTTGCTGTTTATTTTTGAGTCTGTCATGAATGAACTGATTCTCTATAATGACTATTCAGCACTCATATGAATCAGTTAATCATTTTGTTAATCACAATTGATTAGAATGAGAATTTGCATGATAGCGAACACTGATAATTGCCGCATTGCAGTGTGGAATGGGAGTAAAACATGACGCAGGTTGAATTTGAACCGGCATCCCCACGGGACACAACAGCTACCGCTGTGCCACGGATCCAGCTTGATGATCTGTTTATACGTAGCATTTATCACAATTGTAAGCAGTAATCTTTAGTAACATTTCTTCTTTTTGAAGTCAACTTTGGTTCTTTCTTTAAAAACACTGATTAGCCAAATTGTGGACATATAAAAATGACAAGGGTAGTAGATTTGTATTCATTTGACTTTCATAAAAAGTGTCAGGTTGGGCTGTTTTGTACGTGCTAAACTTTATTTTAGAATTAAATGGCTGACTTGATGAGAGTTTGATTCGGTGGTTATGAGGACCAGTCAAGTGTAACTGTACAATGTCAGGTGAGGGGCTCATCCCAACTAACTGACAGCTCGGAAAGCATTGGCTCCCAACCATGATCTGAATAACGGGCCGCAAAAGGCTTGTTAACGTGCTTTTCAAGACACAGTGTTCTACATATGTGCACCGATGATTTCCTGTGCCCTTAGGGGAGTAAGTTTTTGAGACCTCAGGAGTGGCAATGCGCAGAAATTTCCTGCAATCATGTCAGAAATTATGTTTGCTGCTGCATGATAAACTGCGACGGGGAAAAAAACTGTTTGTGTAATCTGTGAAGACTCTCTAAATCTTGCTAATTTTTTTCCTCTCTCCCCCCTTTTCCCTCTGTCCATTATTCCCACAGGTATGCTAATCAGGAATTTTGTAGGTACAAATGTTTTTTGTGGTCCGCTCGCCCCCCGTTGGGCCAGGTTGACTGGCAGACGGAACCTGTAATAGCAGGTGTTGCCGTAGTGATGCAGAACAGCTTGCCATCTCACCCAAGTTTGGATTTGTCCCTTAGGGACTGCCATTTGAATAAGCTTGAGCCGAGGGTTCGACTGTAGCGTGGCAAACAGAAGCTACGTGGCTTTAATTAAGCACTAGGTTGGTCAAAATAAAGCAGGAATCATTATCTGTGGTTCTCTGTGTCAGGCCAGTGTCAGCTGCTCATTTCCATCTCTTGTGAAAATGATATGTAATTTTATATTTGTTTGTGGATATATATTTTTAAAGGTTGTGAGAACTGCAGTAATTGATTTGATAAGGTTGTAAAGTCACTCTGTGTTCCCAACAGTCAAAGTAATTTATTTTATTTTATTTTTATTTATTTTTTATTATTATTATTTTTTATATTTTATTTTATTTTGCCCAGACTATACTAAATTCATTCATATAGGCTACTAATAATCTAATGCCAAAGCATTTCATTGCACAACATTTTTTTATTTCTATTTATTTATTTATTTATTTTTGCCATGACCATACTAAAGTAACATTTATAGGCAACCAATATTCTAATGCAAAACATTTCATTGCACAACATGATCTCATTAGTAATTATGGGTAATAAATGTGGTTCTATATTCACAATATATTGACACAATCTAAAAAGCCTTTTTTTTTAACATATAAACAACTATAGAGACATATAAATGTTTATGCATTCTGTTAGATTCATTGAAAATTGAATTCATTTAATTAAGTTATTATTATTATTATTATTATTATGTATTTAATCAATGACATATAACATATTCACCTAATTGGTGGCTTAAAAATATCTTCATAATAGTACATTTTAACTAAAAATATTTTACATGTATCTATTATGATTTACTGTATTGTTGAGAACTGGTTAGGTTTAGGGGTAGGGGTAGGATTAAGAGCTTTGAAAAAAATGGTATAATAGTAAAATGTAACTTTACAAATATATTTATACAAAGTTCTGCCATGAAACTCTAGATGGCGCAGGCTGATAGGTCCCTAACTCAATCTGCTTGCCATCACGTAATCTCTGTTGGGCACAGCTGATTGGTTCCTGCTGTATCAGTAGCCAATGAGCTTGCTGCTCAGCTTTCAAATACTTGGTCAGCATTTGCTTTAGCAGTTTGAGGCACTTTCAGAAACCCTTCACCTTCCCTAGCTCCACCTGTATATATCAGCTACAGGTAATTAGGGCTGGGACGATACATTGATTCTCGGTTGATACAATGAATCTGGATCGATCCTGATATTTTCTCTCTCAAATCGATTCTGAGCTTAGTTTTAACAGCAGATGGCGCTCTAGGCTACACTCAAATGCTCACGAAGAAGACTGCTGGACAGCGCTTGTGCGCTCGGCTTGGTCATGTAAGTGGTTAAATATACTTGCACCTCGACTCAGAATGCTTTTATGATGCAAGATTTGTAATTCGCTTCAACGTTTTCGAACTTTATGAATGATTATTTTAGGTTTAAGTGGTGTGTGTAAAGAAACTGGAAGCAGGCTGTGTATGAGTGTTTCTAAATCACGTGCCATCTGCTGTTAAAACCTAAGCTCAGAATCGATTCGAGAGAGATCGCGATACATCAGAAAATATCAGAATCGCTTCAGATTCTTCATATCGCGAATCCAGAGTCGATGTATTGTCCTAGCTCTACGGGTAATTCATGTACGCTATATTGTACATCAGCAGCATGTCATGTATATATTGGCAGTAGCAAGTACCATACTTGCTCTGCAGCATCCGAAATAACCAACAGCAGCAGCAGTGTAGCAGATTTATTCCACCAAGACCAAACATATTAACATTGTCATATCCATTACCATGCCAAACACTCCACGAGTTGTCATGACAGACATAATATAAATATGGGTTTGTACAGAATGCATTCAAAAAACATTTTAAATGCTGTCAAAAGGTCCATATTGTATGTTTGAGTGTACATCCAAACATACAAACATTGTTGTGTATGAATACTGAGACAAGGCTACAATGCAAGATATATTGGTGTAAGACTTTTAATACATTTTGAAAGCCCAACAGTGAACTGAGCTTTAATAGTGTAGTGCATAACAGTGTTACATGACCAATCAAGTCCATTGCTGAAATGGAAAGTGGATGATAATTGCACTGACAATGGAGATACAGTATACAGGTTGAATGCATGCAATTGGACGGCATGAGAAACATCCCATAGTCCACCTCCAGAACACTTCCTTGAAACACTTTTATTATACAAGTGTGATGACAGGATATTAAGCTCCTTTAGAAATGGGAAAAAAATAATACATAAAAGCCCCAGCTTGTACCTTTTGATTTTAAATTGAACAAATCTGTCTTTCAGCATCTGTTGCAATGAAACGCCCGTCGACGAGACAGACAAAACAAATCCAGTCTCCTTTTTCTCTGCATAAATGTGTCGCAATTAAGGCCGCTCCAAAGCAGAAAAAGCAAGTCAAGGAGAGTTAGAACATGTTTTTCTTTTTTTAGAGTCCTTTTCTTTCTTTTCCACTTGGCAATAGACTTTTTTCTCATTAAGAAGTTTTTTCGAGCTAGAATGGTGGACATATGTGCTTCGACACATTCCTCACAGGCCAAAAGCTAAACCAGTACTGCTTATAGTGAAAGAGAATTATGGGTAAAGAAAACCTGGTCACAAGAGCTATGATGACTTATGTGAATGACATTAGGGAACGTTTAATCACACGGCCATCAGCCAGTGTGCAACATTGGATCTGTGCTTCTGAAAATCCCTGTGAGGGTCCTACTGTGAGCAGGGGCACCTTCATGCGTCACATTGACCGGAGTGATGGAGGACCGTAGTCAGGGACTCTGCGTCCCAACGCATGAGGGATCAGCCTCACTGCAGGACAGCAGGAACAGAAGGATTTTTCAGGCCCTTCTCCCCTGTGATCCGTTCCTCTGTTCCTAAACTGTGATTCCCAACAAATGTGACCCCTTGCTAAAGTTATTTCATTAGAAAAAAAAAAAAAGAAAAAAACAGGTATAGAGTAGTATGTATTTGTGAGCAGTTTTATTATGATAATGTATTAGTGCCATCCTCTAACTATTACAAAACTATTCTGTTGTTTTCATTTATAATTAATGTTTTTACAAGGAGTCATGGGGTTCTCATGTTTAAAAGATAACTAGAGTAAGGGTAAGAAAATGTGATAGCACTTAGGCTGTTATGCCATTAGGTTTATATGCATTGTGGGAACATAAGGAGTAAAGATGGGCCACTAATCGGGGAGAAACTTGGGTATAGAGCCTGACCCTTGAGTTAATTAAAACAGTTTTATTGCCCTTTCTTGAATTAATTAAATGGATATTTGATCTCGCTAACCCCCATCCTCAGTTTTCTTTCCATCCTTCAATAAACTTTCCCTCTCACAGTCTGTCTACCAGAAAGAAACGTCAGCTACTGCCTGAAAGACAAAGGACTTTTGGCACATTTTTTTCACCAAAAAAAAAAAAAAAAGGCTAGCGTTAACCATATGCATATCTGTTAAACACTTCCTGTCCATCATAAGTTATTTCTTCTGAAGACAAGTAATGAGAGCAGTATGGCGGAAGGAGTTAATAACTGTAATAGCTATGCTTCACATGGCCTTTAAGCAATTGACCCTTCGCAAAAAAAATATGAAATAATATGTAACGATAAAGTTTACAGTGGCTTCATAAATTAATTAAAAACATAAAAAGCTAAACACACCTGATGGACATTCTTTGTTCATTTTCATTTTCTATAAGTAGAAGTGCTGTATTTTTGTGTAATTAATTAAGAGAAGGCATCTTACTCAGACGAAAGTGACTTGAACGCTGCCACCGTAAACACGACTTCCCACCTCGTACATACGAACTTCTTAGGAGGACTTGAACGCACCATAACTCCTGACTGCTTTGTCGGACAAAATGGCGGATTTGGTGTTATGATTGGTTAAATTGCTTGCCAATCAAATTCCTGGCGGAGGGTCAATTAGCAGGTGTGTTTGAGAAGCTAGGCTAAATAAATTAAACTTTTATTGTTTGTACTTTTATTATATTTGAGTATTTACACATTTAAAAAAAAAATGGTAAATTTATTTATAAATTATTTATACAAATATATTTGTATTATATTTGAGTGCTGTAATTTTCTTACCATTTTCATCTGTTATTTTTTATTATAATCTGTAATATATTTTAATTCTATGTTTAATATTTTTATTAAGAAAGAAGATTTAGTTGTATATGACCCAATTATATTATTTTTGAGCACACTGTAATTTCTTACTATTTTATCTATATTTTTTATTATAATCCGTCACACGCATTCACACACACACGCGCACACACGCATGCACACACACACACATATATATAAATATATATATATATATATATATATATATATATATATATATATATATATATATATATATATATATATATATATATATATAATTATCCTTTATTAATAATTATTATAAAAAAACATAATTTAAAATTACATTTTAAATGTAAAATGTATTTGCATATGACCCAATTTTATATTCAAGCGCTGTAATTCCCACCATTTGCATCTATATTTTTTTCATTATAATCTGTGATACATTTATAATTATTCTTTATTAATAATTAATATAAATTAAAAGCATAAATTAAAAGTAATTGACCCAATTATATTACATTTGAGCACATTGTGATTTCTTACCATTTTCATCTATACTTTTATCAAAATCTGAAATGTACAGTATATTTTTAATTATTCTTTATTAATAATTATTATAATTTAATGAAATTTATATTTTTAATTTTTATATGACCCCATATATATTTGAGTGCTGTCATTTCTTACCATTTTCATCTATAATGCATTTACTAGAAGCAGTAATTTTTTAATGATTGCTTAGCATTAATTGTAATTTAAATATTAGCAGGATTCTTGTTTGGATGAACAGCCTATATGCTTTAAGAGAAAGTTAGTTTCTTGTTTTCTCTTGCTCCAGGTTTCCTCTCTGGGATTCTGAAAGTGTGATAGAAATCCAGGACAGTTTTAGTGCAGTGGTGACATTTTGTCATCTGTTAAATGCAGAGGGCCACTCGGGGGGCTAATGAGGAGCATTTTTAGTGATCAATAAATCATGTGTTATTGATTTTTTTCTTTCCTAAGCCCTCTTCTGTTCTCTGAAAGTCAGCCACCTCCCAGGAAGACGCTATTAAGGAGGCCTGAAACACTTGAATAATCAACACCAGAGTTGACCACTGGCTCAGACATCTGTGATGATGTCATCACCAGTATAGAGCTTCCCGCTTATTTACAGTAGGTTCATGAAGAATACAAAATTTATCAAGCATATCCAAGTTGACACTGTTTAGACTCATATTTTGCTTTTTAGAGTTTAACTGCGCTGATGCAAAAATTGTGGCCTCAGAGGAAGACAGGAAGGGCTTGGCATTTTGAGAAAGGGCCTTGGTATCAAAAAACTGGAAACATGGAGCTGATCACAATGACATAGGTGATATGTGTCACTTATAGTGAGAAATATAGAAATGGATTCATTGCCTGCCAGAGGAAATATTGTGTGGAAAATACTTGAGTGATCTGCAGATGTTGTGACCGTCATCACACATCCATTCACATGAATGAAGCTATAGTGATAAAACTGTCAAAGAGGATCACTGTCCAAGTTGAAGTGATAATATAATGTATCATTTGTTGAAACAACACTGTCAAAGCTTTTTCACAACTTCAGATATTTTGACAATTCCTCTCATTGTTTTGAGAATGGATAGATATGCAGAGTTACGTGTGAGCAAACCATAGGAGATGGTGATTTGATGACTGCCAGTGGTGTTAGTGAGCTCTTTCTCTGCTCACTGAACAATAGAGAACATTGAGTGTGACAGCATTGGTATGGCTTTATGTGGGATATTCAGGTAAAACTGCTGTTCTTGACCTCTTTAACAAATGCCAGTGTGCACTGTAAAAAGTTGTAATCAAGCTGAAAAAAGGGTTGATTTATTTTTTGCTTCAGTTACTATTATGTTCTATCAACATTTTTAGTTGTGTTTTCTGGGAAATAAGGGTTTTGTAGTTAAAAGGTTAGTTCACCCAAAAAATGAAAATTATGTCATTAATGACTCACCCTCGTGTCGTTCCAAACCCGTAAGACCTCCGTTCATCTTCGGAACACAGTTTAAGGTATTTTAGATATAGTCCGAGAGCTTTCTGTTCCTCCATTGAAAATGTATGTACTGTAGACTGTCCATGTCCAGAAAGGTAATAAAAACATCATCAGAGTAGTCCATGTGACATCAGTGGGTTAGTTAGAATTTTTTGAAGCATCGGAAATACATTTTGGTCCAAAAATAACAAAAACTACGACTTTATTCAGCATTGTCTTCTCTTCCGTGTCTGTTGTCAATCCGCGTTCACGACTCCTCTGTGACGCTGCTTGTGACAGCGGATGCTGCTGTGTAGGAGCTTCTTCCATCGCTCTTAGTTCTTCGTCCGTGTATTCGGGTTCAAATACATATGGCTGAGCAAAAAAATGCAAGTCTTCCTCTGTGTCGAAATCCTTAAACATGTTTACGAAGGTTGTTTTGTTTACAGCGTGCGTCTCCCTCAGACTGTAAACGAAGCTCGGGCGCACCACACAACACGTCAGCAGTGTCTTACATCAGCAGCGTCACTGCGGAGTCGTGAACTTGTTTTTAGTAACTTGTTGTCTTGTGATGTCAGGATTAGTGTTTTTCACTACCCAACATGAGTTAACATGTTGTGACCCTTGTTGTTTTCCATGTACCAAGTCTTAAGGTCTATATGTGCTGATTAGCGTGCGTCTCCCTCAGACTGTAAACGAAGCTCGGGCGCACCACACAACACGTCAGTAGTGTCTTACATCAGCAGCGTCACTGCGGAGTCGTGAACTTGTTTTTAATAACTTGTTGTCTTGTGATGTCAGGATTAGTGTTTTTCACTACCCAACATGAGTTAACATGTTGTGACCCTTGTTGTTTTCCATGTACCAAGTCTTAAGGTCTATATGTGCTGATTTCATTATTATTTTTTATTATTTTTTTTGTCATGCGATGAAAAGTTTGGGGTCAGAAAATTTTTAATTTATTTTTATTTTTTATTTTTTTAGCAAGTAGTAATACTTTTGATCAATTGAATCATTGCTAATTAAAAGTCACAGTAAAGTATTCTACATTGTTACAATGAAAAAAAAAAAATAAGCAGCACAACTATTTTCAACATCGATAATGACAAGAATGATTTTGACCACCAAATCAGCATATTAGAATGATTTCTGAAAGAACATTTAACATTGTAGACTAGGGTAATGGCTGTTATTTCAAATTGTCACTGTTATCAGTGTATTTTTGATTACATAAATCAGAGTGTAAAAGACCTCTTAAAAAAATATTTAAAAATCTTACCGATACTACACTTTTGGTAGTTTTATGTGGTTTTCAATAAGCATTGTGCTTTGCATGACATTTACATAGGAGGTGGCATTTAATATTTGTCATGGCAGAACTTATTTGCATTGAAACTTCTTAAAGGGGACCTATAATGCCCCTTTTACAAAATGTAATATAAGTCTCTGCTGTCCCCAGAATGTGTCTGTGACGTTTCAGTTCAATATACCCCTCAGATAATTTATTATAGCTTGGCAAATTTGCCCCTATTTGGGTGTGAGCAAAAACCATTTTTGTGTGTGTCCCTCTAAATGTTAATGAGCTGCTATTCCTGGCCCCCTTTCCAGAAAAGGGCGGAGCTTTAACAGCTCAACAATAAAGCTGAAGAATCTTACGCAGCCAAAATGACGATTGTCAGTAATGGTGTTCAGCCTTATATTGTTAATCATTTGTACAAATCCAGCAGTAAAAGGCCGGCATGGCAACAACACTCTGCTACAGCAACTCTTCTCTAAAGCAGCCCAACATGACCTCACCACCTTTGTTGCATGTTCTCGGGGGCAGGGTTTATGTAAATTTTGGGGTTTGTGATATCACCAACCCAGGAAGAAGCTTGTTGTAGTCCCTAACAGCCGTTTGTTAATCCTTAAACAGCAAATTTTGTGAAAAAAATATAAAAAATCTCCCTTTACATTAAACTTTCAGCTTTGTAACTTTTCAGATGTTGTTTATGCTCTAACAGCAACATTACACACTAACTAAAGTTAAAAAAATGAAATCATAATCAAGGACCCTTTTAAAATGTACCTTAAGAAAATTTCTTAAAGAGGCATATCACACATTTTGTGCCAATCTCATGTTAATCTTGATTACCTATAGAGTAGTATAGCATCCTTCATATCTCCGAAAAGTCTTTAGTTTTATCATATTTATAAAAGAGTCATATGCTGTACCGAGTCTTTCCGAAAACAGCCAAGCTCCTGGAGGCGTGCCGTTTGAGCAGAGCTAAAGAGTAAGTAGCATGCGCAGCTTTTGCGTAGAGACAATCTGCAAGCTAGCAATGGTCAGCTAAACAAATGTATTTAAACACACACAATACACCATCGCATTATCCCTAGATAACTTTTGAATCACTATAATGAATATAGTGTATAAGGAATGATGAATAATGAATTTATGAATTCACTGTATTCATGTTGTTTACATTATATGCACTATACTTTTGCACTATAGGGTTTATGACCTATACTGCATCCAGCCACCTGGGGCAGATCGAGATGCTTTGGCTTCACTTTTCAGGACTCATATGGCACGCTTGATACATGTTGTGAATCAGGCAAAGAAGTTCCGTAATGTGCTTATAAATAAGAATAGTGTACGCAATTATTAGTGAATGAGACCCAATAACTCTTAAAAAAAAAAACATTCTGTAGCATTCTTTTTTTTTTATTATTTTATGTACTTTATTCTTTATAGAGTGCAATATAAAATATCTTTGATAAAATAAATTTGATGAAAGTTTATATCTAGGGCAGCAAAAGGGAATCATAGGTAAAAAGCATTCATCCTCGTCAGAGACGGAGACCTATGGTTACAGTGACACTCCCTCAGTTGTGTCTTTTGGCCTTCCTGTTAGCAACAAAAGAGGGGACTTGTCGAGTCAAACAGCAGGCTCTAATCATATACTCAATTAACAGAACTGGGGAGAGAGATAAGATGCCCTTTCCTTTGGATGAAAAAAAAGGTTAAACATTTATGAACAGATATAAATCAGTTAGCACCTGTGAGGCTCTAGGGGTGGCAGAGGCTTTGCCAGCACCAGCCGGGCACTTGTGGGAGAGGGAGATCTCCTCTCTGGCCGCTGCCTGCCGTCCTATTTCCTGTCCTGTGGAGTGCCCCCTCGCGTGGGTCTAATTATCCTCTTAAATTTATATCTGCAGCCACAGGAGGCCCCCCGGGATTAGACTGTGTGTGTTTAGCAAATTGATAAAGAGACTTGCTGTTTGGAGGAGACTGATATCCACTCCTATATGTGATCTCTCCACCTCGGTGAACACAAGCAAACAGTCTTTGACCGGCAGAGGCGAAGCTTTGTTGAATACAAAGAGGTTTCCTGGGAGAGGACCATCAATTTATGAAGAAGTATCAGCGGTATGACCATCTTTAAGAAGAATGCTCATTTTCTCCTGGGCCCCTGTGTTAAGACTCCATAACATTTTGTTATACAGTACGTGTCTCCTGAAACAGGACCTTCATTTAGAAGAATGATCGTCTGATGCGTTTGAAGACTGTTGGTTAGGTATTAATCTCAAACACCAAACCGTAAACAAACCTGGCAATGGGTTTGGAAGGGAACCAAGAAACATTTTAGCTTAAAACACAGTTTCACTTCCTATTGGGAAATAAGCAAGGCTGAATGGATATCAGTTAATAACTTAAATTGTGGTCGTTTTGGTTGGATACAGACAAGTGAAAGTTTCATAATGGAGTTCTGTAACTTTTAATTGGATATGAAAATGATGATGGCTCATTCACGGACACAAGTTAAGGTTGACAGGGAAACAATGATGCAACCATGCCACGATCCAATTATACATGATGTCATGGGGAAGTAAACAAAGAAAACATGGACAATATCCAAACACAGCTGAAAAAATAGGGCAGACCTTTGCATTGAATACCTTTAATATTTGCATGTTTGAATTGATGCAGGTCATTATAAGGCCTGAAGACCAGTCTGGTTTCATTGTGTTGTACTAATTGTGTGTCGACCGCAGCATGTTGACCGCTGTTGGGGCCAGAACCTCAAACCCCAAAACTATTAACTGAGCGTTCCTGTGGTCACTAAAAACACCAATGACCACAGAATTAACAGCAATAGAAGAGATAAGGAGACCCTGCGGCCTCAGTTTGGTTTCAGTTTGGTTGTGTCTTATATACACACACACACACACACACACATACAGTGTATATATAATTTATATATAATATATATATACACACAATTTATATAAAAACAAGTGTTAGAATCAGCAATAATATTTAATCTTAATTAATATGCTCTTTTTCTATTTATCATTTACAAAAGTAATCTTTTTTATTAATTAGAACATAATGTAAGAATGATCCATCACCTTAATAATTTGAGGCGGTTTCATTGAACACTTACTAATGTAAACCTACATGCATTGATTTGTTTAGCATTTACATGTATTTAATTTACATGCATTTGTTTAATATATTTCCCTCTTTGAAGCACTTGCATAAATCTCCTCAAATGAGGTGAATAAATGGCAAATGGAGGGAAAGAGCAGGGAGAGAGAGGGAAATAGAGAGAAAGAGGTCTGTAAATAAGCATCCTACATCCTGCTTTAACTGACTTTAGGTCCCTTTGTGGTGATTAGCTGTCTCCCATGGGACAAGCGAGTTAGCAGAAGCAAAAGCTTTCTAATGAGCTGAGCTCTCGCCCCTCATCCCCGTCCCCTATCCACACGCTCACGCACACACAAATGCAGTCCCCATAGAAGGTCCAGTGGCTGTCTGAGGGTCCCAGGAGTGAGCTCTCCCGCACCTGTTCTCCTCATAATAAGAACATTTCTCTACTCCATGTCCAGACCCAGCCAAGTGTCCAAAGATGGGGTGTACTGCAGTTTTCTGGCACTACCTTTTCTTTTCTTTTCTTTTCTTTTCTTTTCTTTTCTTTTCTTTATTTTTCTTTTCTTTTCTTCATGGCACTTTAAAAACTGTTTATTGACTAGACTAGTTGTCGCATGTTTTGCTACACTGAAAATGTCTTAGGCTGAGTTTATTTTTGAAAGCCAGTTTCTGTATTGATACATACCGTGAAATGTCTTAGATACAGAAAACCAATTTTGAACATCTCTACCGTTTATTGGAAATTTGCAGGTATAACAGTATATGTATTCATACTGAACCGTCACAGTAAGTATGTCATGGTTTGGTGCATACAGTCAGATGATGAATACAGTCAGTCACAGGCGATACACACTCCAATACAGAAGTGGGTGCGTGAGGTAATGCAATGCTGTTTGCTAACTGACACAACAGGAAAAAGTGCAGAACAAGAAGAACAGATGATCTATGCATAGATATGTTTGTGTAATCTCTCTCAACTATGTGTTTCCAACACAGAAAGACATCAATAAAACAGCTTGAGAATAATATCTCACATAGCATTACATTTACCTCAGGCAAGTCATTTAGTGTCCACAACATGTCACTAGAGAAATTAACTCTAGAGGGAGAATTTCACTAAAAATGTGCATTATATTAGCTAATATATTTATTGTATTTATTTCAATATCTTAATTATTTAATACATGTTTAAATATATTTGTCATTAAAATTATGACAGTAACTGTGTAAATTATTTTATTTCAAAAAATGAAATGGAGTAGAAAAATAATTGAAAATAATTAGATTTAGAAGTTAATGCAAAACCTGCCTGATGTGCAATTTACATGTTTTTTATTTATTTATTTTTTATCTGAGTATTGAGATAAAAATATATAATAATATTGGGGGGGAAGAAGCAATTTTATGTTTAGTTTTGTCCCCCTTCTGTACCGAACCGTGACTTCAATAGGGATGGACAAACCGAACTGTCATGTTTGTGTACCATTACACCCCTATTGGAAATGTTTAGTATGTCAATAACGAGGCAGGAAAACAATTATAAAACACTAAATTATTGTCTAAGCCTCCATTTTACTACAGTAAATTCAAAAAATGTTAAGTCAGAACTAGCAACGACAGCTTAGGTATTTTCTAAAAAAGTAATATATGTGATATAGCTTTTTAATACAACAGTTAATTGAACGAAAAGTTAATATTATGCAACTTACATTGTAGGCACAATATTGCCAGTTACTTTGTTTTATTCCGCTAACAAAAATAGTTCCGAACATAGGCGTAATTTAAAGATGCTTTTTTCCAAAGTGATTCTGCATTCAAGATGTTTTATCAGTTCATCGAACCCTTTACCTTAGCATCGCTAGTGCTATCTCTAGTGTTTTACTGTTTGAGCTACAGGAACTACATTTTTAGTTTGTTAACTGCTGCAGTTAGATTTTGGAGCTGTGCAGGTGGTGAATTTTTTGAACTACAGTAATTGAAACCAAAAATACATATTGTGCAGTTGGTTTCTGAGATTTAACCCTGTGTGGCAACTTTTCCACGTGACAACTAGCCCCAGTGACCCTATATTTCTACAATGTATAGAAATATAGTGGTGGAGCACCACTGTATGTACAGAGTTCTGTGACAGTGAAATGATAAAATGACACACATGGACACCTTCTCTTGTTAAAGACACTTTCACCCATGAATTTCTTATTCTTAACTTTTTATTTTCTCATTTTTGAATAACACACATTGTTTACAGCTCTTCCAAGGCTGAAGGCAACACCGTCCAAATATTTTGTGAGGCGGCACAAAGGGACGCAGAGACGCAAAGCGTTGGCAGATGGAGAGAGGCATGATGAGGACCTCTGTGTCAGGCAAACAACCTCCATGCTGCACAATTCCCTCAGCAGTGCTTGACAAAGGCTGTACCTGCCTCCTGATTGTGCACATGTTCCGTCTCCCTGGGAGATCCTCCTTAGGGGCGGTGCGTGGACGGGAGAGCGTTCCGAACACAAGTGGGAACTGAGCATTTATACAGATGATTATCCAGACTGCAGTCGGAGAACAAATAAACAAAACAGGTCGGTCTCAGGAGCCCAGAGTTGCTGGATCGCCCAATGGCCTTGTCTTTTGTGGTCCCTCACACGGCGTTAGAAAGACGCCCCTCGTGGGACAGGCGAGATATTCGTGAGGATGGGTGCAAAAGTGAGCAGTCGCATTCTAAACTTTCCCATTATCGCTTTTAAAACTTTGCTAACATGTTGTCATCGCCCCATTTTAATCCACGTTTCGAAATGCTCATAACACATCTGTTGTAGCCGTGTGTTACAGCATACTGCAAGATTCTTGCTACCATATGTAGCCCAGGGTGATCACATCTTGAGCGTGTGTTGGTATATGCATTATGTTTAAAATAGGTAAAATATATTTCTCTTATAGGGATAGTCCACCCATAAATTCTCAATGAATCGTTTCAATAAATGATTCAGTGATAACAAGATTCAGTTGTTCCACCTACTGGCATAATAATATGTAACCTGCAGAAAGAGTCACTTAAAAAATAAGTATAATAAAAATTATATTAATTAATAAAATGATTATATTATATGATGTACATCTGTTTTGTAGCTGTGTGCTACAACATACTGCAAGATACTGTGTTTGAAATGAGTAAAATGTTGTTCTTAAAGGGATAGTCCACCCAAAAAAGAAAATTCTGTCATCATTTACTCACCCTAAAGTTGTTTTGGTAATCAAACGGTTTCAGTTCCCATTGCTTTTCATTGTATTTTTGTCCATACAATGAAAGTCAATGGGAACCAAAACTGTATCTTCTTTGTGTTCCACAGAAGAAAGGAAGTCATACAAGTTTGGAACGACGTGAGGGTGAGTAAATGATGATCGAATTTTCATTTTTGGGTGAACTATCCCTTTAAAAGCAGTTACTCAGAGTGATGCAAGATAGCAGCAGCACTTTGTTGTACGAGTTCAGAAAAGCTTGTTATTGAAACGGCGGGCAGGTCCATTACAGCTGTGGCGTTCTGAGGCACGCGTAAAGTAGCGCTGGTCTGTGAGAGGTAAGTCTGATAAAAGGGCAATTGCTGCCTGCTAGCTGTCCATCACGGCTCAGTGTAAACAGGCCAGCATGGTGCAATAATCTGGGGAAGTGGCCCTGTTGCTCTCTGCATCCTTCTCTTGTTGTTTTCTCCTCTTTGGCCCACAGGGGGTGTTTAGACCAGGTCGCGTGACCCAGCAGCCTGGGGAGGGCCCTGGGAGGGGTTCCTGTGCCACAGGTGATGCCTCGCTGCAATCTGCCCCTTTGCCCAGCAGGCCAATCAAGCCCGTAGTGCACGTAGCAACCTGCAGGCAGGGAGGGGCCCGAGAGGACCTTCTGTCCCTCTGAAAGCTCAGAGGAGCCCGTCACCACCTCGTTTAATTACCTCTGTGTTCTTCATTAATTCATGGGCATCTTAATGCCCTGCAGGCCGGAGAGAGAGAACGAGACAGGCAGGAGGAGGAGGAGGGGGGTGTGGCGTGAGGGCGCTTCCAAAACAAAAACAATCCCGTCAGGAGCCACGCTGGTCGCTTAGGACGCTCCGCTGGGACTTCCTTGGCTACTTTAGTTAAGACCTTCATAATCATCTCCATATTGTAAACAGGGCTCAAGGGTCAGCGATCAGGACCGGGGATATTTTGTCCCTGAGAGAAAGAAGCAAAATGAATCCCTCAAGTCCAGCCTTTATGGCCAAATTACACCTGTGGTAGACTAGGGACATGGTAAGTGATTTGAGACGATGAGAAATGGCAGGAGATAAAATGACCATAATGACACCAGAGATTTTGCCCTCTGCTTGAGACCGCAGATAGATGGCGATAAAAAAAATAAAAAAAAATAAATGAGTTTAATTGCTACCGCAATTTAAGTAAAATCGAAATGCCAACCTGAAGTGATAAGTTCATTTGACTTTTTGAAGAGAGAGATGAATGTAAGGAAAGATGTTTGTATAACAACAAAGAAGTTGAACATTTTATTGCAAAAAAGGGTCACCCAAAAGTGAAAATTCTGTCATTACTCACCCTCTTGTCATTCCACATCCTTAAGACCTTCATTCATCTTCTGAACACAAATTAATATATTTTTTGAGGAAATCCAAGAGGGTTTTTTTTAATCTCCCATAGAAAGCAACGAAATTACCACATTCAAGGTCCAGAGAAGTAGTAAAAACATTGTTAAAATAGTGGTTAAAAAGCAAAACAAAAATAACAAATTGAACAATTTCTTCTCTACCCTGTCATTCTCCTGTTTACATCCAGCGCTTCCAGGTTCTATGTCAGAACCTGCGGCTCCTGCGTCAGCATCACACGCATGCGTCGTGCTGCTCACATGAACAGTGTCGGCCAGTACTGAGCGCTGCAATGTCTATACAATGTAAATAGCGTAGGAGACTGACAGGGAGAGACTAAATTGTTGAATAAAGTTTTTATTTTTGTTTTGTTTTTGCGCACAAAAAGTATTCTCGTCGCTTCGTAACATTAAGGTTGAACCACTACAGTCACGTTAAATATTTTAACAATGTTTTTACTAATTTTCTGGACCTTGAATATGGTAATTTCTTGCTTTCTGTGGGGGATAAAAAAAAACAAACAAACTTGGATTTCATCAAAAGTATCTTAATGTGTGTTCTGAAGATAAACAAAGGTCTTATGGATGTGGTATGACATGAGGGTGAGTAATTAATGACAGTAATTTAATTTTTGAGTGAACTTACCCTTTAAAATATAATTTACACCATTACCTTTCCATCACAGGATGCTATTAAACACAATACATAATTTGAGAAGTGGTAGAAATGAGAAAAAAATACAAATTTATTTTGTAATGGTGTATATACTTTATTGTACATTCTTAAGAGAGACAAAAGTTTCCATAGATAAAGACAAAATGATTTGTATTCTCCTCCCTATACTACTCTGAATAAAAAAAGGTAAAGAATAAATCAAATAAACAAGGATTCAAAGAAACCAAACACAGATGTTTCTTGTTGTGTCATTATCTATTTTCAGTAATGGCCGGACGTCTAACTCTGTATGAATCTCAGTATGAAAGCTTTTGACAGGTGTTCATCAGCCAACAATAGGCAGCTTTTGTATTCTATCTGATGTCATCAGAGTGTGTGTGTAGCACACAGGGGCCGCTCCTGACACCCAGGTCCCAGGGAGTGGAAAGTTAATCCTGTGACAGATGTGTCTTCTCTCTCCTGGCTCCCGGTCATGCTGCAGCGGCAACATCGGCGCCCTCCAGCCCGCCTCCCTCTCTCTCTTTCCCTATAAATATATAGGAGAGGTAAATGTTCACTCAATGCTTGGTAGAGTCCCAAGAGTCAGGCGTCCATGAGCGGCGTAACGGCGAATCCCCCCCCAGTCTTCCTCTCCCATCCCTTCCATGTCACATGATTTCTCGAGATTGACAGCCTCCCCAAAGAGTGAGAGCTGGAACAGATGGAATATGAATGGTTCAGTCGTGTATGAAAAAGGTGTCTGGGCAAAGGAGCGTCGATGGGGGAACTGCAATTGCAATTTAAGTGTGGCTAAATCTCTTTGTCTTCCTGTTCTCTGATCTCTCAGAAAACACACAGGAAGGTCTAAAATCAGTTCTGTGTGCAAAACCAAACATTTTAAACAATTCCTTAGTTATGATATGATGTGATATTGCACATTTTAAGTCGATAGATCTCTTCTTTTCCAATTTTCCCCTCAAGTCTGAGACATTCACATTTTTAAGAGCTGATTTTGAAGTTGGAATGGCATTATTTTCTATCTTTGTTTTATGCATTGACATATTATACATGATCCAAACACAACAGTGGTTCAGTTAAAATTAAAATGTATACTAGCGTTTAAAAGTTTGGGGTCGGTAAGATTTTTTAATGCTTTTTAAAGTCTCTTCTGCTCACCAAGCCAGCATGTATTTGATCAAAAATACAGTAAAAACGGTAATATTGTGAAATATTATTACAATTTAAATCAGCTGTTTTCTCTGTAAATATATTTAAACTGTAATTTATTCCTTTGATGGCAAAGCTGAATTTACTCCAGTATTCAGGGACACATGATCCTTCATAAATCATTCTAAAATGCCGATTTAGAAATTATTAATGTTGAAAATAGCTGTGCTGCTTAATATTTTTGTGGAAACTGTGAGAATTTTTTGTTCTTTGATAAATAGAAAGTTCAAACAGCATTTAGAAATCTTTTGTAACATTATAAATGTCTTTACTGTCAATTTTGATCAATTTAATGCATCCTTGCTGAATAAAAGTATTAATTTCTTTCCAAAAAGTCATATTGACCCTAAACTTTTGAATGAATAGTGTATATTCATATTGCATCAAAAAAAAAAAAAAACTCATTTAAAGTGTAATGGAATGTGTCCACATATTTAAACTATTTTAACTTTGTTGAAATCATAACAGTCAAAATGTGTGGACTTTACAGCCAAATTCTCATTAGAATTATAGAGAAATATGATTGTATCTCCAACAATTTTCTTAACACAGTCAGCATGTACTTTGCTCATTAGTGACTGTCTCAATCATGTCTTTAATAGGCATATGGTTATTATGAGATGCCATTTCAAACCATGTTAAGCACAGCAAGGAAACCCATTAAAATGTAAGTAGGGGGATTTTTCCCAATATGAGGTCATAAAGGAAAATGATAAGACGGAGGGTCTTGGTGAAAGTCATAACTCTTTTAAGACTTTTTTTACTGGGAATGTCTTCCCAGAAAGGACAAATTCAAAGCCTAGATGCTTTCGCTGTACCAACAAGGGTCCTGTCACAATTTGTCAGTACATGAATATATAAACATTAAATATGATTGATAAGCGTTTCTTCTGCTCTCCCAGGCTTCGATTCATCTTCTGGAGTCAGAGTAGGGTAAGAGCGTCTGTCTTGCTGGTCCCTCGACATCTATTTGCTTTTAAGCACTAAGTCATTATCAACTAATACATGTAGATTGTGTTAGGAGCGAATGGTGTGCAATGGAATGAGGGAAAAATTAGTGAAGTGTTATGGGGGACGGCAGATGTTAGGCTGGAGTTATTACAAGCTGAGATGATTAGCTGAAAAACATTACTTGACAAAGTGGTGGCACGCAGATGACAGCTGAAGTATTTTATGCTGGAAATTCGCAACATTTCTAGTGACAAGACAAGCAGAGATGCAACACGGAATTAAATACGGGCACCGGAGAAAAGCTGTAGTCCCTTTTGTCCTGACCAAGAAAAAATTAGATATCATTACTCTCTGTTATTTGACCTTGTATTATGTTGATGTTTTCTAGGGTCGGTGTTGCTTATGTGAACTATATAAAAATGATTTCTGTGTGATAAGGCTCTGACATGACATGCCCAATTAGCTATGCGGAAAAACTTCCTGTATTTACCCTGAACCCGAGCGAGCAGGTTTCTCCGCTTATCGTGTGACAGAGTTTACACATTAAGCGTGATTATGTTATGGTTGCCCAAGCAAAAAGATTCCCTTTACTGTCAATTACGAAATAGACAGAATGGAACAAAAAGGGGGAAATTTAAGCGTCTTCAACAACTTCCTGTAATTTCAATTTATTGAGAATGAAACAGAGGATAAAGATTTTGAAATTATAAGCTATTATGCACCAGCGAGAGAGCAGGGCTGAGGGTGACTTCATAAAATACAGCTGACAAGCCTAAGCAAATTACCCAAGACCATTACAAAAATCACTTAATTGCTAACCATTCTGTCAGGTCAATTGACGCTAAATGAAAAAATAACAGAAAAGCATTTATGCCGCAAAAGGCGGGCTCTGAGAATGAGGTGAACACTTAGGAAGGGGGAATGGGTGGAAATGCACTGCGTAAAGTGCTGTCGTAGACTCTAGTTTTTTACAGAACAGGCAATTTACCTCATAGCTTCTTCTGCTTAGAAATATTCATATGTATGACCCCCCCTTTTTTTTTGTTTCAAACAGTAATTATATTGCATTGCATTTTATTTTAGGATAAGTTAATTTATACGTTTGTTTAATTTAATTGAATTAGTTTTTTGTCATTATTTACTTGCCACCATGTTATTTAAAATGTATATGAGTTTCTTTGTTGCATGAAACACAAATTCCTCTGGGACGTTCTGCTAGATAACTCCTTTTTCTTTTATCCCTGTAAAAAATCCGGCTCGGTTTGGAACAACATATGATGACAGAGTTTACATTTCTGGGTGAACTTTTAGTTCTGTATTTGTTTCACCAATTCAGTTCAGTTGGTTTTCATTTTCCTCCTGTCCTGGCTCGCTGTTCAGTGCCTGCAATTCATCATGGCATGAGTTCAGACGGATCTGAGCAGTATTATCGTACAATCGCAACATGTTACCTACCACAGGATCTAAGGGAAAATGGTGTGATTGAAAACACGGCCCAGGCTAGAGCTTCTCCCTGATCTGTAGAGCATAATGAATAAGGAGCTGCTGATTAGTAGATAAAAAGTGATTAATAGCCGCACTGATTATCGAATCAGGCCCCTCACCGGAATAATCAGTTAATTGATCATTATTCTATGGGAGCCGTCAGTATCCACGATGGTGGTGGTCTTCGGAGAGCTCTGAAATTGGAGTTTACTTTCCCTGTCAGACAGAGAGGCAACATAGAGGAAGACCCAACTGCAAAATGTTATACTTCCACTATCAGAATGTGAGCATTCTCTCTCTCTCTCTCTCTCTCTCTCTCTCTCTCTCTCTCTCTCTCTCTCTCTCTATCTTTTTTTCAGTAGACTCTCTAGTCGCTAAACATACTGTATTATAACACAGTATAGAATATTTTAAAAATGATAATATATATATGAAATGATTTGCTTTATTTATATATATATATATATATACACAAAATGCATGTTATTTTTATTTAGTACTGTCCTGAGTAAGATATTTTAGATAAAAGATGTTTACATATAGTCCACAAGAGAAAAAAAAAAAAAAAAATAGTTTATTAAAATTGCCTTATTCAAAAGTTTGTGAACCCTTGATTCTTAATACTATGTGTCATTACCTGGATTATCTATGGCTGTTTGTTTGTTTTGTGATGGTTGTTCATGAGTCCCTTGTTTGTTCTGAGCAGTTAAACTGCCCAATATTATTCAAATAAAATCCTCCAGGTCCTGCGGATTCTTCAGTTTTCAAGCATCTTTTGCATATTTGAACCCTCTCCAGCACTGACTGTGTGATTTTGAGATCAATTTTATCACACTGAGGACAACTGAGGGACTCAAACACAGCTATTGAAAAAAGGTTCAAACATTCACTGATGCTAGAGAAGGAAACATGATGCATTAAGAGTTGGGGGGTGAAAACTTTTGAATTCGAATATCAAGGAAAATTGTACTAAATTTTTCTTCTGGGAAACATGCAAGTATCTTCTGTTGCTTCTGAAGGGCAGTACTAAATGAAAAACAATGATATTTAAACAAAATAAGAAAAAATTGGGACATCATCATCCTGTTCAAAAGTTTTCACCCCCCAACTCTTGATGCATCATGTTTTCTTCAGGAGCATCAGTGAATGTTTGAACCTTTTTTAATAGTTGTGTTTGAGTCCCTCAGTTGTCATCGTTGTGAAAAGATTGATCTCAAAATCATACAGTCACTGCTGGAAACCACACACAGTATTAAGAATCCAGGGATCACATACTTTTGAACAGGGTTATTTTAATAAATTCAGCTATTTATTTGTCTTGTGGACTATATGTAAAAATATTTTATGTAAAACATCTGACTCAGGACAGTACTAAATAAAACATAACATCAATTTTGTAGCAGAAATATTTCACATTTTCACAGATTCTGCAAGTGGGTCACATATACACACACACACACACACACACACACACACACACACACACACACACACACACACACACCAATCAGGCATAACATTGACCACTGAAAGGTGAAGTGAATAACACTGATTATCTCGGTAACGCTTTAGATTACAGCCCGGAAAGTACTGCATAATTACAACAAATTTACAGCATAACTTTCAATAATTATAGTGTAACTATACAGTAAGTATGTGTAAGTACAGGGGAACAATATGTAAAGTATTGGGAATAAAGGGGTAACAACCAGGAATATAACAAATTATTTATACTGTAAATATTTTATTTCTAAGGGGTACTTATGACATATAACTAAGGGGTAAGTATGACATTACGGGCCGTAAATTAAAGTGGAGCTTGTTACCCTCTTATTTCATGTAGTTACAGGGTAAATATGACATTACGGGCCGTAAATTAAAGCGGTGCTTATTACCCTCTTATTTCATGTAGTTACAGGGTAAATATGACATTACGGGCCGTAAATTAAAGTGGAGCTTGTTACCCTCTTATTTCATGTAGTTACAGGGTAAGTAATTAATAAAATGCAAACAATCTGATATCACTGACTCCGAAACCTTTATTTGAAAAACAACTTTATTAAAAACAGGTCTACAACACTTATTATTAATTTTTTAAAATCAACTTTTCATTTCAAACTCTAAAGTCCTGACAGAAAGTAACAAGTTTTGTCCATTTTTTGGTTGTTGTTGTTTCTCGCTTGGCTTCCACCTGCTCTTGTTTCTCAGCTGATGAATCTTATTCATCTTTTCGCTTCCGACCAACTGTCACCAGCGCCTGCATGAGAGTCAACTTCGCGTTCGATGAAGCACATTGAAGCTTTCACGACGTTCTTGCGGGAGATTCGTGTGAAACTCGCGCGAGAACTGCCGTCTCTGTTATTCTGTCTTGTTTGTTTCTCATTCTCATTATCTGTTATTCTGTGTATTTTGTTGTGAGCATTACTAAAAAATAAAATAATAAAAAAAAAAACTGACGGCATCCAACATCTGCGTGAGTTTCTCGGCATTCATACGTCACGCTTCAAGTTACGGCAAGCATGAACTTTCAACCCTCGCATGCATGCGCGGAAGACGGCTGGTCAAAAGTTTTAAAAATATTCAAATATTTGGTATTTTTCTCACAAATACGTATCGTTTCACTTCAGAAGACATCGATTCATCCATTAGGGTTGTATGGATTACTGTAGTTATTGCTGTTATTTATTTATTTATTTATTTTTATTAATTACTTACCCTGTAACTACATGAAACAAGAGTCTAACAAGCTCCACTTTAATTTACGGCCCGTAATGTCATATTTACCCCTTAGTTATGTCATACGTACCCCTTAGTTATAAAATATTAAAAGTATGAATAATTTGTTATTTTTCCTGGTTGTTACCCCTTTATTCCCAATACTTCACATATTGTTCCCCTATACTTACACATACTTACTGTATAGTTACACTATAATTATTGAAAGTTACGCTGTAAATTTGTTGTAATTACGCAGTACTTTCCGGGCTGTAATCTAAAGCGTTACCATTATCTCTTCATCACGACACCTGTTAGTTGGTGGGATATATTAGGCAGCAAGTGAACAAGTTGATGTGTTAGAAGCAGGAAAAATGGGCAAGCATTTGAGCGACTTTGACAATGGCCAAATAGTGATGGCTAGACGACTGGGTCAGAGCATCTCCAAAACTACAGCTCTTGTGGGGTGTTCCCGGTCTGCAGTGGTCAGTATCTATAAAAAATGGTCCAAGGAAGGAGCAGTGGTAAACCGGCGACAGGGTCATGGGCGGCCAAGGCTCATTGATTCATGTGGGGAGCGAATGCTAGCCTGTATTGTCTGATCCAACAGACAAGTTACTGTAGCTCAGATTGCTCAAGAAGTTTATGCTGGTTCTGATAGAAAGGTTACAAAGTGCATCACAGTTTGTTGTGTATGGGGCTGCTTAGCCACAGACCAGTCAGGGTGCCCATGCTGACCCCTGTCTACCGCCGAAAGCACCAACAGTGGGCACGTGAGCATCAGAACTGGACCACGTAGCAATGGAAGAAGGTGGCCTGGTCTGATGAATCACATTTTCTTTTAAATTACATAGATGGCCGGGTGTGTGTGCGTCTCTTACCTGGGGTCCTGCCATCCATGTGGATGTTACTTTGACACGTACCACCTACCTAAGCATTGTTGCAAACCATGTAAAGTCTTTCATGAAAACGGTACTCCCTGGTGGCTCTGGCCTCTTTCAGCAGGATAATGTGTTACAAAGCAAAAATGGTTCAAGAATGGTTTGAGGAGCACAACAATGAGTTTGAGGTGTTGACTTGGCCTCTAAATTCCCCAGACCTCAATCCAATCGAGAATCTGTGAGATGTACTGAACAAACAAGTCCGATCCATGAAGGCACCACCTCGCAACTTACAGGACTTAAAGGATCTGCTGCTAACATCTTGGTGCCAGAGACCACAACACACCTTCATGGGTCTAGTGGAGTCCATGCCTCGACAGGTCAGGGCTGTTTTGGCAGCAAAAGTGGGACGTGTAAATGTAAACAAGTAAGTCATTGAGGTAAATGGCTCTCTTTATGAATGTGCCATTGAATCATTGGTTCACCCAATTGATTCACTCAAATAGCAGATTTATTCAGAAACGAAGAACTGCCGTGTGTTGCTTAGAGATGCAGAACAGTTCGGCTCTGGCTTTATAGGTACAGTAGACCTAATATTTTTGTTGACAATTTAGTAAACAATTAACATTAAGTAAACAATATTGTGTCTAAAACATAACATAATATTAACTTCTTATTTATTTAACTGTTGTATAAAATCAGTTTCACATTTGCACTCGTGCTATTCGGGACAAAAACAGCACTCGTGTGATATTGCACTCGTTACCTGTGTGATGGATTATGAGGAGACAAAAACTCATACAGAAGCATTTTTGCTCTGGTATCTTGAATTATAGGGGCATAAAAATGCATTCTATCCACCTTTTTCCTGAGTAAACGATGAACGCCACCATGAGAAATTCCAACTTCTGTTTGGATGCTGTCTTGTTCGGGTCTCCACACTGTCAAAACGGTAAAAATAGCGTCTGAATTAAAGATGCAATATGTCATATTTTTGCAGTAAAATATCCAAAAACCACTAGGCCAGTGTTATAAATTTTGTTCACTTGAGTACTTACAATATCCCAAATGTTTCCAACTATTTGTAAATCGTGAGAAATTTGCAATTTTAACCAAGACTCCTGGACGTGTGAGGAGTCGCCTGTCATTTGCGTCATACCCGCGTTACCCTCGGTTTCCGGTTTTGTAGAAACCATGGAAACACCAAAGATGCTTTAATATATTAAACATTTTAATATATGTATAGACAGAAAACTAATTGTTGTTATATAGCTCAAGACGTTTAGTCTTATTGTTTAAATCTAATTTTCTTGATTTTTTTTGTGAGTACCATGCTTTACCATGCCTCAGAGAAAAACACTATTTTGTCAAGTAGCTAACATAGCATAATCAGATGCTGCTTTATTTTTAGTAAAAGTAATTTTCTCCGTCATACAATACGATTTAAAATGAGTTGCATGCTATTTATCAACACAAGCCATCCAGCATTTAATGATATACTAAACTCGATCTAGTTTACTGCAGTGTGCAAGAAGTGTCTCACAGCAGCCACCGAACGAACGTCCAGAGTAACGTTATAACATCATTTTCAACACTCTCAAATGTATCTAATATGATAAACAGAGCTGTGTTACCTCATACTCATGACCAGAAAAGCGGAAGCGCCGGCGACTGTGTCATAATAAAAGTTCTGCTGCTCGTGAGGCTTGTGTTGCGCAATCGCTCCAGCGGCCTCGTTCAGCTCCCACAACACTCGGTTCATACTACAGTAACGTTAATAATCGCATCCACGAACATGATTTCTTCCCAAGTCCTATCCCGATTCTTTTGCACCGTCCGTTGAGGTGAAGACCACATGTCCCAAGATTTCACACTCAAACTTGGAGTCCTCAAGCTACGCTTTTGTTTTGAACAGGCTTCTAGCGGACATAATTCTTACATACTGCACCTTTAACTAAACAGAAATTATTTGAACATTACTAAAAATAAAATTGTGCACAGGGTTAATCTTTGCTGTTGTTGGCTGCTACATAACAGCAGTAAACTGAAGAAATTCTTGGAAAGTATCTGTTTTGAGCACCAGCGAATCTGAAGAGAATGTCCGTATACAAATGCAAGGAATATGTGCCATATTACTTGCATTTTATGCTAGACTGGCAAGAGAAAAAAGATATGGCTTGCAGCACTTAAATTAAAATATTCCCCAAATAGCACATATGTGTTCTAATCATTTTAAGGGAAAAAATCCCACAAACTTAATCCTGATCGTGAGCTGCATGTAGGATATGAGCGCTTGTATGTTTTCAGTAACTTCGGACAGCTTTGTGTCATCTACGACTCATTAAACTTTGATAAGTGAGACAAAAGACAATCATTGCTACACTTTAAAGTGATGGCACTGTGGAGCCATGTGCTTTTTAAACCATTTTCATAGGTTTAACATTACATTATCAGCTCAGAAAATACACTTATTTGACTAGAAACACCGGAGACCGGAAATTAAAGCATCATTCCAGTACGAGTCGGGCGAGACTTCCGCATTCAGAAAAAGGTGGAAAGTTGTTGCCCTGCTTTATATTCATCATCAATCAACTTTATGAAATGTAAGATGAACTACGTAGGTCTGGGGCTAAGCGAGTGCATTAAATGTGTTAATAATTTGAACGTGTTATTTTTCCAATAGCTAATTAATTAAATTAAAGTGTTAAATCAACAGCCCATGTGTTGTTGCAGTTTTATTCATTTTGACCTGTATGGTGAAGACTAAACAGGTATTTGAAGTGATTAAGATAATGAGATCAGTCTAAAACTCTGAAGACAGATTTGCCAAGGAAGATGCACATCTTATCACTCTATCCAGAATCCCTTCTCTATCGATGTCAGATTACACACCCTGCTGATGCTCTTCCTGTTGTGCTTTGCTGTTCTGCTCCGCTCTGCTCTGTTCTACAAGAGAAATCACCAACTCCCAAGCGTACTTGCATGGACCTTTGGGAATCAACCATTGAGAGTAGAAAAGATTCCTGCAGAAATATGTTAGGGATGCAAAGTAAAGGGGACACAGGAGATATATACAGTGTGGTCCAAAAGTCTGGGATTTTTTTTCTTTTTTTTTTTTCTTGTCTGTAAATAAATAGGTTTTGCACAAAATGTATAGCAGAGTTTATGCAGCTACTGTCATTAAAGCAAAAGAGGAACAAAACAAATGCTAAAACATTCTTAAATTAATATAATATTTTTACGTTTACATTTTTTATGCTGATAATACAAAATGGACAATCCCAGCGGTTGGGTTAAATGTTTGCCCAATGTGCTGGGCAGTTTTATTTAACTATTGTTTAAAATGTACTATATGACTGGCTTAAAATTAACCCAAAATAGGTTGGAAATTAAAAATCAGACATAATTACTATAGAGGTAACAATAATAATCAAAAGGTGAACATTTATTAATTTGCAATTTTCTTCAATTATTATTCATTAAATGTATTAATAAATGTTCATTTTCAACATATTTTGGGTTTATTATAAGCAAGCAATACAGTAATTTTTAAACAATAGTTGGGTTAAATAAAACCCCAGCAAACATTTAACCCAACCGCTGGGTTAAAACAACCCAATTGCTGGGTTTGTCCTTTTTCAACCCAACTTGGGTTGTTTTTAACCCAGCATGTTTTAGAGTGTATAATTTATAATTCTATTTATAATTCTAAAATTTATATATAAAAAAAAAAATGCAAAATAGAAGAATTTTCAGTAGTGGTCTCCAATTTTTGGATCTTACTGTATATAGTGGGAGCTTAGGTTGCAGTGTTCTGGATGGGGCCCTTGTGTGTAGAGCAAGAAAACGTTTCGTATTCATTCCTTTTGTTTGTTTTATCTGGCCTAGCTGACTGGATATTGCAGTGTTGTTTATGTGTGTGTGAAAAAGAGAGAAAGTGAGAGAGAACGTGTGTGCTCTGAGGGTCTGTGCCATCTATAAATAGTTACAATGTCACAAAATTGCTGTTCAACTGTATGTTTCCTGGTACGTATGAGCGCTCAAAGTGGGCTATTAAGATTTCAAGAGGAAAAATAAGCTAATTGGTTAAACGATGATACCGCAAACCAGATACACTGTGAAGATCCTGGATACCGAGGGCCATTAATTAACCTTAGCGCAACGATTACTGCTTACATTAGAGACGAACATGCAAGAGATGCTGTGTTCTTTTTTTTTTTTTTTTTTTTTTGGCTCTTCAGAGACCCTGGCGGAAGGCCCTGCCCCCGTGAGCTGCGATATGTTAACCGAGAAGCAACTAATTAGATGTCAAAAATTCATAAGGCCCCTCTTTAATATTGCATATCTATCCCGGTATGTCATTTGAAAACAAGGGACTGCACAAACAGAGCGACCGCAACACAAAACCCCAGCAGGGACGCTGACAGGAGAAGAAGGCCGAGGAACACGAGCGAGACGAGGAGGAACAGAGAAAGCACGAGAGGGAGGACGGCTCAGAGAGGGAAGGAGATAAAAGAAGAGGAAACGGGAGGTACTGAAAAAAAAGCAGGAAACAATCAAAGAAAGTTCCTTGATAAGCCCCAGAGAACGGCACCTGTGGAAAATGTAATCTTACAAATTCTAGCAGAGGAGGCGGTAGGGAAGCTCATGATAATGTGATTGTGGGGAGAGGAGGGGCGCTCGGAGGAACCGCATGCGAGCGGCCCGGGTCCGGCTGAGGGGGAGGAAAGGGCGAGGGGTGGGGGCACGAGGGCCGGCGGAGAGGGGACTGACTTATCAAAGGCACTGGCAGGTAAATAGTCATTTACTATGCATGCACAATGAACGGTACACGGTGGCTTGACACAGGCGGCAGGGCGATAATGAAAGGCACTGCTATTGTGGCATCCGTCAAGGGACTCTTTTTAATATTGCTTCCCTCTCTCAAGTGACGGAGCGCTGATGCTTCTTGGCGCCAGCCTCCTCTTGTAAGTCACTTTGCATAAGATGAGACAGAGTTGAAGTGTGATGCATTATCGGAGCAGAGGGGCTGTGCAGAATGAGCTTTTTCCTTTTTCCTTTTTTCCTCCTTTTTTACCTTTACCTCCATATTAGCGGGAAGGGTTAGGGTGTGCTGTGCCTCTTCCTCACTATTAAAAGACAAAAAAAAAAAGACATAAAAATATGTGTATTTAAAATGTATTTATGTATTTGAAGTATATTTTTATGTAGCTTACACAAACACGCACACACACACACACACACATACACACACACACCCACACACACAAATATATATATATATATATATATATATATATATATATATATATATCTATATATATAATATACAATATATATACACTGACAAAAATACTGTTGTTATTTTGTAAATTACAAACATTTACCATACTAAGCACATTTTCCATGAAAATACCCTGCTAAAAACTTATTTTATTTATACATTAATATGGGATCTGCTACAAACATTACAATTATGTTTATATATACAGTATATATAAAATGTTTTTTTTTTTTTTATTATTTATTTTCAAATATTTCTTCAGTAACTAATTTAACAATGGTCAACAAGTGCAATAAAGGCTGTATTTTATTTTATTTTTTATTTATTTATTTTTAATAATAATAGTAATCCTGTGTGTGTGTCGGTAAGATTAAAAAAAAAAAATTATAATATTTTTTTTTAAAAACAAAGCGCCAATTAAAATCAAATTTTAAGTTTTAATTTGTTTTGCATTGTTTATTTGTGTAGAAACTATGGTTACCATAGTAAATGTTTGTAAGAACAGACATTGCAAATTCGTTAAAGGTGAGCAGATGTTATTTGCATAGAAAAGAGCAATTGAATTAGATGTGAAGATACCATTCTGATCAAAGATGTGTCTAAATGAATCGAAATCCGAGACTGAAACAAAGGGAAACGGGAAAGCAAAATAGTTCAGACAGTGACAGTTAGTGGGAGGGGGTGCTATTGAGGTACAATCCCACAGATTTATTACTGTAAGTGTATTAGAAGATTGAAACAGGAATTAAAGGAAATGATCCCTAGAACTATATTGACATTATTTTTGCTTAATTATATTTGCCAGTGCACTTAAATTTGCCTAATTATTTGACTGCATGTCTAAGACAAAAATGCACACCTACAATGCATATCTAAAAGTTAGGCCTAGGGTTTTGTGTCAGAGACAGTATCTCTCTCCTTACACATCCTTTAACACAAAACCACACTGGTTGTGTCATGCCATACCTGTATTCATTCCAATTTGAATTAAGTGACATGTTCTGATTCTTGGCCATCGAAGCAAAAAATTAGCTTGCTCTCCCTGTTAAAGGTCAAATTACTTAAGAAGGTCTGGAAATAAAGAGAGAGAGAGAATGAGAGAGAGAATGAAAGGGAAATCATTTATGCACCCATGCACAAATATTTGAAGCTGCTACAAAAAGATTCCAGCAGTGATGAGGAGAATATGAAGAATGAGGTGAACTACTGATTAATCAAAGACATCTCAAATTCCAGGGGAAAAAAAGATAATTAATTCCTATGTTCTCTTTATTATTTTTATTATTAGTTATTTAAATTATAGTTATATTTTAGTATATAAAAACAGTAAATAAAGAAGTGCTTGGTATTTACTTCCAACTTTTCTTTTTTAAAGTTAGCATATAAATATGTGACAAACTCAGTCATGGTTTAATAGACATGGCTTCCATATTTGTTTATTTAGCAGATAATCAGTCCGTCTGAGCATAAACTTTTATCTCTCTCTCTCTTTCTCTCTCTCTCTGGAAAAGCCACAAGATAAGGGAGATGTGAAACTTTGAATTTGTGCGCGATTAACAGATTAAATCTCTCCGTCACTCTGTTTACCTCCCCCATCAAATGCCCCTGTTTATCTTTGCAGGTCACAAGACTAAAAGCGGATTGTATTCTGCAAATTTAGTTTGTTGCCAAACTGGCACAGGAGAGTGGTTTGTTCAAACAAATGTTTTTTCTACCTGGTTACAGAGAAATGATAGCCAGCATTTTTTTTTTTTTTTTTTGAGGGAGCACAAGTGTCAAGTTTGGTTCACCTTGTGCCATAAGAGGATCCAGGCTCAGATTCTGATCTGATATATTCATTTACTTACCTATCTACCTACTAGGGCTGGGTATTCGCACAAATTTCACAATTTGATTCGATTTCAATTCACAAGCTTGTGTTTTGTTTAGATTCCAATTCGATTTGATGCGATTCATTATGGATTATTTTGGATATATCAGGTACAGTACATGGAAAATGTTATCAACTAATGAGAAAAAACTCTCAACTAATGCTATAAACTATATATGGGAGTCAGCTAGTAGGCTACTACATTAATAGGCTAAAATATTGAAGGTTAAAATTAACTGATTTGTATGCAAACACTTAAATTACAGTTTATAATAATAAAGTTTTTTGAAATATAAACATTTAAATGGTGGCAGTCATAAAAACTTGACAGATTTATTCAAACATGCATTAAATATTGAAGAACATTAAAAAAGTATAATGAATATGTAATATGCTGCATATATTTAGCAAAAGAGTTAATTTTTCTAGCTGACTAATGAGTTTATGGTCACTGAATATGGTTTTTCTGAAGTAAATGTGACGTTATGTGACATATTGTTTATAAGCTGTTTTATTGATGTCTTTCCATGGTTTAAACACTGAGCGATTACATGAGACAGGATACGATTTCGGTAAGTTGTACTGTATGTTTTAACATACCTTCAGATGTTCATTCATATTTATTTCACGCTGTAACGGGTATTACAGCGGAGGAGAGGATCAGTTCACGTGTGCTTCGTTTGAATTCAGGCGCTACAGCGATCTGTCACGCCACATCAAACAGTTATTTTTTTGAATTTCGTAATAATTCAAATTCATAATCTCAGTAAAAAAAATAAAAGTAACAAAGCACAAAGCTTATTGCGATTTATTTGATGGGAGGCGCGCTACAATGTTTTGTTCAATCATCAACTGAAAACAGGCTAGACTAATCGATTCTTGGGATTTTAAGAATCGATATTGTTTCGTAAAATTGAAAAAACAATATTTTTTTTTTACCCAGCCTACTACCTATCTTATTTATGTATTTAGTTACTGTTCTTAATAGCCAATGATCACCATGCATTTTTTTATTGTTAGAAAATAAATCAAATATTGATAACACTTTTTGTGTTCTACAAGGTGAAACACAGAGTTTCGTGTTATATAAGGCTGGGTAAATGATGAGAACAACCAATGATCTGCTGAAGTTGCCATCGGACTGACCATTTTTAGACTCATTCCTGCCACAGAAATCATCTTTTATTCCGTCCCTTTCCCACAGTTGAGCATTTCACTTACGCCCATTTAATCGGGCGTATTTCTGTTTCCTGTGCAGGAACTCAGCCCCATATAATTGACCTCATTAAAAGACAGCGAGCGCATAATGAACGGCAATGCAAACAGCGGATCGGGCCTAGCTAAATAATTCAACAAACTGTCAGTCCCATGCGCCAAAGTGCTGTATGGCTTCACTTGAAGAGGTGTCGTAAGCGGCGCTGTCGAAACACGCTCTGTCTGCCGGTGATACCGACGCGAGATGCTTTGGAATCCAGAAGTCCGTTACCCCCCTGCTCCATCCGCCGCCCCTCCTGCCAACGCCGCCGCCGCCAAGCTCCCTCCCCCCCAATCAAACATCACGAGCCATCTTCCCACCTGTCACGGCTTAAGAGAGGGCCACTGCTTGCACTTCATTACCACTCTCTCACTTGGAGATTTCAAACAGATTTAAACTAATGAGGGAGCATTTAGAAACTCAGGGATGCCAATGTTGGAAGACGAAAGAGACCGGAGGGAGGGAGAGTTGCATAGACACACTCACTCTCACGCAGGGACTCTATACTCACGTATGCTCGCACATACACACACACACACAATCTCTGTGACTCTCTCTCACACACACACAGCCCAGGATTGTCAGCGCAGGTGAACAAAGTGAATGGGAGATGTGGCTGACAATAAAGATTTCTTTTAACATCAGTGAGAGCAGGCTCTGGAGACAGGCAGCCAGGACAGATGCAGAAGACGGTGTTACTCTGAGGGCCACGGATGTTTCCCTGAGACCTGGAGATGCCAGCTCTAATGATGAGCCCAGGAAGTTGCAGGCAGGCAAGATGCCAGCCGCAAATCTATTATTTCATTCTGCTTTTTAAAAGAGGATCTTTAATAGACACCCTAAATTTCAGCGAGTGTCAAGGGCTGCTTAAAGTTTAATTCTCCCCCACTTCTTTCCCTATTAATAGGCCACACAGTAAGAAAACAACACATTATTTTTTAATATCATGAAAAACGAGAGCGGGAAAAAAGTCTGCTTTTGAATAACAGTCACAATACGTTTCAATGCAAGCGCCATCTGCCACTTTCCGCTGATCTGCAAATAGTTCCCTGGAAATGTGACACTAATTTACCTCAGGTTTCCACCTCACTGTATTGCCAGGCTTTTTTTTTTTATTTTTTTATTTTTTTATAGAAGGTGAGGAAGAGTTCTGAACCCAACACAAGACTAGCTACAATATCTAATGAGATGGAATGAGGTGATTAAATGTGTAAGTTCAGGGACTTTCAAACGGCAACTTGGGATGGGGTCACAATTCTAGAGACTGGGCTTTTACTCTGGTTCATGTGACGGATACTGTTTTTCATGGCAATTAGGGCAGGAAGACATTCTTAACAGTTGCATGATTGAAGCGTTTGATTTCTGTTTTACATAAGTGGACCTAACGCTGCAGTTGGGAGCAGACATCTCCATTCGCCTTCCAGCACTCATTTGCTTGGTCTGTGCCTTTCTCTGTATAATTAGTAATTAACACATTCTTTTGTGTAGGCCTCTCTTTATTTATGGCAGAGCGCTTGCCAAATCCTACATTCCTCCGCCAGGATCAGATTAATGGCAGAGTAGGAGGAACTCAGAGTTCAGGCCAGCCCCCAGTCAATAGTGCTTACACTCCAGAACCGCACAGGACACCTGATAAAGAGTGTTTGTGACTTCTATTGAAATTATACCTGTGAATGAATCAGTGCATGAACTTGATTAGCAGACAGACACGCCATTAGTTCATTTGCGTGCATTGAAAGAGTTCTCACTGAGCTGCTTTGATGAAATCATTTTTTTTTTTTTTTTATGTAGAGATGTTAATTTATGCACAATTATCATACAAGGTATCTTTTTTTTATCATTTTGTATTAATAACAAGAGTTACCAAGTTGCTTATAGTTTCAGAGTTTAAAATTGGATTCTATATAATCTGATTCATTCTGATTCAAATCTTTATGACTGTTAATAATGTCCCTTTTAGCACCAAGTTTAACAAGACTATATATATATGGGTTAATGACATGACAGGTAATTTTTTTTTGTTTTTTTTTTTGTCCAAAGGCCTTAATAATAATAATAAAAAACAAAGATATGACATCCAAAGTATGAAAGTCAGTACAGCTAGATCTCTTTTATTGAATCCGAAAGGTTTTAATTATATTTTGCTACATACAAAAGGCATTTTAAAGATTTTGAAGTGTCAAAAGGTCATTCGGTTTAACCGTCCAAAGGCCAATGCAGCCATTTCATTTGTGATTAAAACATTTTAAAATGTAAAAAAAATGTTTATATATTTTATTCTGGCATGATTGTATAACATCATATATCAACATAGTGTAAAATGGTATTAAAATTAGAAGTCGTTGCTTTGTTGTGAGAACGAATGTCCAGAAAAATGAATTTCATTGATGTCATTCGGAGTAACCAATATAAAGGGACCATGCAGTCAGTATCATGGGACAGGATGTGACATCATTCAGACACCTGCAAAGGACCACATGGCCGTGAAGCAATGTAGCTAACTCTCTTCATGTTTTCATGTTCACTTGCTCATACGCATGTCCCGAAACATCAGGTCATTTGGTACAACCGCTATAAATCATGAAAAATGTTGTAATATTGACTGACAAATTTTGTCCATCTTGTAAAAAAATGACAAAAGCAGAGTTAATTGATTATAAAAACCACATAATCACACTAACACTTAATAAAACTATTAATATCTATCTATCTATCTATCTATCTATCTATCTATCTATCTATCTATCTATCTATCTATCTATCTATCTATCTATCTATCTATCTATCTATCTATCTATCTATCTATCTATCTATCTATCTATCTATCTATCTATCTATCTATCTATCTATCTATCTATCTATCTATCTATCTATCTATCTGTGTGTGTGTGTGTGTGTGTGTGTGTGTGTACAGTAGGCCTACAAGTGCATTACTGCAAGTGCGTATATTGTTATGGAACATAAAATATGTGCAATTGCTTTAGAAGTGGCATCTTTTAATTCTGGGTTTGGGGTTAGTTTTGATTAATTGATTCATTGATTGGCCTGATCATTTATTATATTTTTTTAAAGAAACTTGTTAGGGCTTTTTTCTGTTGCTGTACACTGAAATAATAATAAATAAATAAAATAAGTTAAAGTATATATACATATTTATTTATTTATATAATTACTTATTATATATAAATACATATGTATTACTTTTAAGGGACAAAAGAGAATTTAGCGAGATAGGGGAAACATTCTTTCTTTTCTCACTGCAGCCGCGAGAGGATGATGACATGTTCATAAATTTTACCATCATGTTATTTTAAGCGTTGTTAAATCTCACTAACATAGCTCATCTTCCAAACGTGTACCTTTTATGGCAGTTCGAGTCAGTCACAGATGCCAAATGCATCACAAAACCACGCAGAGCAGGTGCAGCAGTAGCAAACGCTTCACAAACGGACTAATTCACTCATCACATAACATGAGCTAATCCTCTTCTTCCTTCTTTGCCTCATCTTTCCTTCCATAAAAAAAAACAAAACAAACAAACAAAAAAACAAGCAGGAAATAATGCCACGGTAAACAAACAAACAAAAACGCATATTTGTGTTTTATTGCAAATTACAGCCAAATCTAATCTAGGTACGCCCACACCTGGAAAGTAGCAGTTAAATGTCTTTTTTTTTTGCTAACACTTTTAAAAAGTCCTTTTAGTTTTTCTAACAGCTGTTGTCTGGCCTTCAGATCTTTATGATTTTTTCATCACATCTTTGTTTAATACACTCAGTTGTCTTTTTGTGCCGCACTTTCATTGTTCCCCTTGACCCTTTATTTAATTAGCTGCATTTAATGTTCTTTAAAAAGTTTCAAGATAAATCTGATAATTTTCTCACTCCCGAGAACCGTCTCGTAGTGTGCGCAATGCAGTGGGGGTGCGTTCACACGGCTCTAAACGCCAGGCGGCTGCAGAACAGCTGAAGTCGAGAACGATGGCCTGGAAAACAGGATGCTAGCCTGCAGAGAAACGGGGGTATAGCGGACGAGCCGTGATTATCGCAGTCGTTAATGTTGTCACCTTTGAAAAACACCTCTCGTTGGTGGTGGGTAACAAATACAGGTGTTTAATTTTGAAATTAAGCCAGTGTGAAAGTTCATAAGTGTGCTAATAGGGGTCTGCCTAGAGGAGAAAATGAGACTTGGGCATTTTAGAGAGTTCGGAGAAACATAGTCATGTTAAACCTGGTGCTAAAAGGGACATTATTAACATACCTACACAATTTGCCTTTAGTTATGCAGCGTGGTCACACGTTTTATGATATGATATGTCATAAAGATCTGTGCGCACTGTGCTGGCCTAAGACCATCTGCGTCGAAAAGGGCATCCTTAAATGAACTTATGGATACACACAAACATGCATGCGTGCACATGTACTCTCGCTGGTACATCTGAACAAACTTTCGATTAGGATTTATTGTATGGAAGACTGCACCTTTGTGGTGTGTTTTGTGTGTGAGAGTTAGTCCCGGAGGAGATGGTGCTCTTAAACCCTGGGAGGTCCTTGGACCCGGCGTGTTTGTGGGGTGAGGAGAACAGGGCTGTCATTGCTCCAGATTTATGTTGTTCAATAAGGATCCTGAAACTCTGAGCCAAGTTAAGTCAGTACATAATTAAAACCTCGCTGTGGAATCTCTCTGATGTCGAAGCAGGAGCTGTTCGCCGCAGTGTCAGAAGGAGCTGTGCGCAACTGTGTGCCACACACACTCACACACACTTTGGTGACCAAAAAAATGGTCAGTGAAAGGTGCCTACTCTTGATCAACCCTGAGGAGGTTAAACTAAATGTATATAGCAAAAATTCCAAGCCTCATATTAAAAAGAATAATAATAATAATAAAAAATATATATATATATAAATTATATATATATAAAATATATTATTCACTATAGTTAAAAAAGTGGTACTAAAATATGACAAGATCTCAGAGTTAAACTGTCAGAAAAAAATTCATGCGAAACATGGTCAGGTCTAAGTGTCTGAATAATTTTTGGTTCCAAATTTGTATTAATTTTACTGGTAGTCCACTGTATAATGAATATTTAGGTATAATATGTCACAGTTTGATTTATTTAGCTATTCTCACTTACATAAATGAACTAGTTATTAAAAAAATATCAAAAAAGTCTGAAAAATCTGCAAAATCTGATTTGTAACTTTCAAAATGGAAAGTTTATATATATATATATATATATATATATATATATATAATACACTTTTTTATTTAGTATTTGTTAATGTTTTAATAATTCATTTAAATGAATACAATCAAAAATAAAAGATTCTTTTAGATACAGTTTTGGAATGGACCATTTTAAGGGGAGGGGGGTGATATTTGACATACCTTTTAATGTCAGGCTAATTTAAAAAAAATACACATCTAATAAAAACTTATATAATACTTTTCACATGAAAAACATCTTGATATACTAAAGTATACCATTTTCGTGGAATGAGTAAAAATGAAAAAAACAAGAAAGAGGAAACATCAGGTTCAATCACTAAGATCTGTGAAAATAGACCCTTTTTGTTTGTTTTTTTGATCTTTTACGTCTCACACATTTCCAGTGTTCAGTCAGGACAGTCCTTTGAAACTTCTACATCTTTGACCTGTTATAAGTGGTCAAAACCAGTCATTTTCCAAGTCCCAAGATGCAATCTTTTCCCTATAAAGCTCAGACTAATCTGCAGCTCATTGAGTGTCATAAGAAACATCTGGATGACAGCAGTGAAACTCCGTCCAGTGTTTCCACTCTCATTCCAGCGGCCCTACAAACACACAGCCACAAGAAGCCACTGGCAATCTTCATCACAACAGCCATGCACTGGGCCTCTGCTCGAGAAACAACCCCGCTTCGTCTGTATGAAATAACACGACAGAGTCTGATTTCCTTCATAAGCGCTCCTCTTTGATGCTGCTTTTTCAGACCATGGCGGTTTGAGGATTAATCATAATAAAGATTTGTTTTTTCCCTGGTTTTTCTGGTCGATGATTTTCAAATTGCTGTCAACATTCACAGTGAGCAGTTTTTCAGGCCTGTGGGTGAGTCGAAATTCAAGCGGTTTGCTACGTCATTGGCCCAGGTCCTGACACGGAGAGAAGTGTCATGTCTATCAGCCCCCTCTCCCTCTCTTTCCCGTTCTACATCTCTGGATTGTGAGGTTAAGTTCTGTTCTGAGGCCAAGTATTTTAGCCAGCAGGCACATGCTAAAAGATTTATGGAATACGACTGTGCCAAGGGTGAGTTTCTCAATTTTCCCCAAACGGCATCTTTTTTCGGAACTCTCAGACACTGTTTACATGCAGTAGTCAGGAAGATTATAACCCGGTCTGCACTAAACATAACATTTATTTGGGAGCAACTACCTCTGAAATGCATATTGACAGTTTTGATGGCCTTTCATTTAGTTACGCCAGTGATTTGTTTGGTTTTTTTTTATTGCGCAAATTAATAGTCACATAATAATAGTCATCTTTGACTACCCCACATCGAAATTACTGATATTAAACCTGCAACTTATTCTAATGTTCTTAATATTATTGATACTGGAATGTGAAACAACATTTGAACTAAAACTCATTACTATACGCAGTGATAATGATATTATTTAAATTGCCCTTCATAGTGGGAGATTATACAAAAAAAATCTTGCATTTGCAGTTAAAGTGTTTCGGTTTATGGGCACAGCAAGGGGAAAGATTTTCTATAATCGTAAAGATGACTTGTGTGACTGTAGCGCACATTTTATTTTTGTATTCCTGGATGTTAACGTGTTTGTGCTGTTGTGAAGGTGATACGTGAAAGCAGAGGTCACGAAACAGACGTTTTCAGGGACCGTCGCATGATTGCGGGAGTCAGCTCGAATGTTTACCTCCTCAGAGTGACACTTTGTTTGCTGAGATGTAGCATGCCTATTATATATTTAAAGGACCTTTTGAAATGATTATGAGCTTTTGGCCCACGAGCTTCACAGAAGACAACAACAACAGCAAAAAAAAAACGAAACACGTCTCTAGAGCAAAACAAAGAGAACACACACACGGGTTCCTTGAAGAAACGCAAGATAAAAAGAGTGGGGGGGATATTTTTGTTGCCGTTGTTTTGTGCCATTGGTTCCTCCTTTTTGTCGGCAAAATTGAGACTCAAAGAATATTTGAAGTCCGGATGTGATGTACAACGGCACTGTATCGGCTCTTGGAAAGGGTAACAGAGCGGCGGGAGTGTTTGAAGTCGTCTGTGAAAAGTGAACGGGGCTATATACTTTGTGATAATAATGAATTATAAACACAGGGAGGGGTTGAAGACATCAGGGGCCCTTCTGTACTCTAGAAGATGCTCTTCACTCACAGGAGCTCCTTGCTGATCACAGGACAGTCATGTGCTGCAGTTTAACAGAGCAGGGAAGGTTAGTGCAAAGGATTTCAAAAGGTGACCTAAGATGCACTGCTGTTTTTAAAGGGTTAGTTCACCCAAAAAAAATAATTCTGTCATCATTGACTCACCCTCATGTCGTTTCAAACCCATAAGATGTTTGTCTTCAGAACACATATTAAGATATTTTTAAATGTAATTGAGAAATTTCTGTTTTGACAGTCTACGCAACTACGAATTTTAACTGTTCAAAAAGTTACACATCATGTTTGAGCTTCTGCAAGGGCCAATGAGGTTCATTCTCGTGTGTTACACAGCACGTTTGAGCTTCCGCAGAAAGTTTGTTCTCGCATGACATGCATGTACGTTTGAGCTTCTTATGTTTGCTAATATATATATACAGTACAGTCCAAAAGTTTGGAACCACTAAGATTTTTAATGTTTTTAAAAGAAGTTTCGTCTGCTCACCAAAGCTACATTTATATAATTAAAAATACAGTAAAAACAGTAATATTGTGAAATATTATTACAATTTAAAATAACTGTTTTCTATTTGAATATATTTGACAAAGTAATTTATTCCTGTGATGCAAAGCTGAATTTTCAGCATCGTTACTCCAGTCTTCAGTGTCACATGATCCTTCAGAAATCATTCTAATATGCTGATCTGCTGCTCAAGAAACATTTAATGTGTACAATTGTACAAAATATTTGTGTACAATATTTTTTTTCAGGATTATTTGATGAATAGAAAGTTCAAAAGAACAGTGTTTATCTGAAATCTAATCTTTTATAACATTATAAATGTATTTACTGCCACTTTTGATTTAATGCATCCTTGCTAAATAAAAGTATTCATTTCTTTAATTTCTTTTCAAAAAAAAAATCCTTGCTGACCCCAAACTTTTGAACGGTAGTGTATAATGCTACAGAAGCTTTGTATTTCAGATAAATGCTGTTCTTTTGAACTTTCTATTCATCAAGGAATCCTGAAAAAAAAGTACACAACTGTTTTCAACATTGAAAATAATCATAAATGTTTATTGAGCAGCAGATCAGCATATTAGAATGATTTCTGAAGGATCATGTGACACTGAAGACTGGAGTAACGATGCTGAAAATTCAGCTTTGCATCACAGGAATAAATTACTTTGTCAAATATATTTAAACAGTACACAGTTATTTTAAACTGTAATAATATTTCACAATATTACTGTTTTTACTGTATTTTTAATTAAATAAATGTAGCCGTGGTGAGCAGACGAAACTTCTTTTAAAAACAGTAAAAATCTTTGTGGTTCCAAACTTTTGGACTGTACTGTATATATATATAAGCCTAAATTCAATCTGTTCATCATATAAAGCATTCGAGTTTCTTCAGAAAATTTGGACTAATCACTTGATTCAAATGGATTAGTTTTACCATTTCTTTATGAACTTTTTGAAGCAACAAAGTGGTAGTTGCATGGACTGCCAGTGGAGGAAAAGAAATCATAACAGAAAGTATGGGTTTGGAGCAATGTTCCCTCTAATTTTTTTTCTCGATGAGCAAAACTTTTCTCTGTTGAGCGCACATTTTGGTCACCTGAGCAAAAACATACTTTATATCAGACCTGTACAATGATCGTAAACACACACACACACACACACACACAAAAATGGTTTTATTATGCAACTGTAACATTTAACGTTAATGTGCCGTTTCTATTTTATTTGACCCTTGATGTAACTTAGTGATATATTAAATAATATGTTTGAAAACAAGCAGTTCAGTCACTAAATTAAGCATTTAGGTTAATTTTAGGTTACTTGAGATTTTTTCACATTGCTGTATTAACTGTAACAGTCTTTACCAATAAATTCTATTAAAAAATAATTTCTGTCCTCCTGCAGGACAGTTCAATTCTTTATAATAATATAATATAATATGAGCAGTAACAATGATGGTTTGGGACAACCATAATGTGTTTTTGTACAGTCAATTATTAGCAACAGACAGTGTTAAACCATCAAAATTACATGTTTATTGCTTATGAATTTCCCAGATTTTATATACCAGGAGGTTTCAAGATTTTTCGTGGCAAGGAGCCCTAAACAATCTGCTTGTGAGATAATTTTTTTATCAGGCTTACATTATAATATAATAAAATATAATATTTAAGTATTTAAACTGATATACAGTATTATATTATGTATTATACAGTATTATGCTTGGCAAGGAGCCCTAAACAATCTGCTTGTGAGATAATTTTTTTATTAGGCTTACATTATAATATAATAAAATATAATATTTAAGTATTTAAACTGATATACAGTATTATATTATGTTTTATACAGTATTATGCTTGGCAAGGAGCCCTAAACAATCTGCTTGTGAGATAATTTTTTTATTAGGCTTACATTATAATATAATAAAATATAATATTTAAGTATTTAAACTGATATACAGTATTATATTATGTATTATACAGTATTATGCTTCCATTTGTTTTAATATATTATAAAGTGAAAACAAACTGAAGCATTTAAACAGATTTGATAGCTAAATATTTTTAAGAAAAGTGAATGTTAACTCTTTTATAGTTATCTAAACATCCCTGAAACCCACAGCACCACCACACACAAAAATCTATTTAAACGGAGGTATATCACTGATGTATTTTGAGTTTGCAAGCTACACCTGTGGTGGTTGTGTGATTGTAAATGTCTCAGAGTTTTGTTAGCATTCTGTGTCCATCATCTGTTATTTCCGCCACTTTTCATTAAAACGTGGCGTTTTATTTCACATTTCTTTTCGTTTCGCGTTGCCTCTCATGTTGAGGTATTTGGCTCAGGGCCAGCCAGCTCACACGCGCTCAATCGTTCTCTTTCTATGAAACCTGTAAACCGCAATTCACCGGTTCTAACTCTATAGCGACAATAACTCTATAGCGGCTGACCAGAGCACTGCAATTATTTCTCTTTTAAAATACTACAGTCAAATGGATTTCCCCACACATGATTTTCATGTCTGTTCTCTGCGCGGCAATTATTTTTTCTGCGCGGCCGCGCACATGCACAGTTTAGAGGGAACATTGGTTTGGAGCAATGAAGGTAAGTATGTTGCCGTTTTCAATGGAACGGAGTTGACATTAACTAACAATGAGCAATTGTATTTTATTATCTGACATCAAGAAAGACTAATATATACAAGTGTAACAGTTAGCTCATTGTTAGCTCATATTAGTTGTTAATCAGTCGTTAATATTGCATTATTGCGACCTTATGGATTATGTTTTCCATCAAATCGTATTTAGCTAATGAAGCTGGTTAACCTTCATGGCCTTTTTTGGTTGATCTGGAAATTTTGCTGGTTAAGCCAGTTAAGAAGCCTGGTCTGCATCCAAAACTGGTGTTAAACCACACTGTTGAAAACTGTTGAATATATAGCAGTTTCTCTTTGAGGGAAAATAATGTTTAATTGCCTTTCATTTAAATAGAGAGTTGTCTTTCTCTTGATCTTCTTTTTTTCTTTGATTAAAAAGGACATCAACACCCACACACCATTTACATGCATTTCTGGATATGTATAAAAGACCTACATGCAATAATGTATGAAATGACCATGTTTGTTAGCTTTCATAATCTGTGTATAGGCTGCTGCTCAAAAGTGCTTAGAAATTATGAAGCGGTATGCATTCCATGATCTCCATAATTAGAAATATCTCATAAAATGGAAGCACTTTCTTGTAATGTCCTGACTTAAGAACTTAAGCGTTGTATTGACAAAAGATGACAAAAGCATTGCTCGGACCAGATGTCCCACAATGCACTGCGGGCTGGCAATAATTCAGGGCAGGACTAAACAGCTGGCTCTCTGACAGCAGAGCTGCCAAGAGCTGGCAACAAGAGACTTGGAGGAAAGCAGCAGGCTGCTAACCCCGCTCACATTTTTAATTAGACCCACACACCCATGTCTTTGAGTCATCGTAAATATACAGATGACATGTGGAGCGTCATTTGTTCAAAAATATTTGCTTACAAAATACTATCTGGATTCTCTTTACGTTTAGCTTGCAAAATTTCAGAGGAGCCAGACAAACATCAGAATTTATCAACGTTGGGAAAATGGGTGTAGTTCAAGAAGAGCGTAGCAGAGCAATAAATGTCCATTAAAAACGTATTTACAATTGGGGCTTGGTAATGCATCTTCAGCGAATCCCTGAGGGAACTTTGTTTTGAGGTCAGTGTTTCAGAGGGTAATATTGTGTTTGCTATTTTGAATTGACATACAGCGTGAATTTTAATTCCCCTTAAATCACTTCAGCCCATACTTTGATGTGGTTCTGCAGAAAACTTCACATTTTAATACACCACACACATTTTTTCTGCTCTTTCTCACATCTTAAGGCCTTATGTAACAGCACTTATATTGAAAATGGATGGATGGATGGATAAACAGAGTGAAACGGAATGTAAGATGTGCTCATCGCCAGCATAAAACAGATAAAACGCGAGGAAAAAAATCTTTGAGAACAGCTCATGACACTTGAGATTTTGTATCTGATGACAGACTCCAAAAACTGATTAATTTTCTCTTGGCCTAAATTTCACACTGTTGCAAAATCTGATTTATTTGGAGTTTTATTTTCCTCAGGACAAATTAAAGTCAGCACTTCACATAATTCAGAAGACTGATCTTCAGGGGAGAAAAAAAAGAAGAAAGATTTCACTGTACATGGCTGTGGCGGCAGTCATCTCCCCATTGGCTAAACGAAGTCCCCAGTTCCTCGTTCTCTTGAGAGGTCACATATAACTCCGCTCAGGAGAGAGACCTAACCTTAGCGAATGGAGGAAGGCTAGCAGTGAAATATGGGCCATCTGTGGCCATCACTTACAGGGGGACGTGACCCTTAAGCAGGAGGCACTTGGCACATCTGCCCAGGTTTGTCAGATCAGTGCAGTTTCGCAGGATGGACAGTCCCTTCCTGCTGAGAGCATCTGGGCCTAGGGGATACATCAGACCAGTGGACCAGAGAGGAGAAAGAGCATGCTGACCACACACACACACACACACACACACACGTTGTGACTGTTCATAATTCATCATTTCTTCATGCTACAATGTCACTCTAAATGGTCTCCCATGGGAAACCCTTTATGAAATCAAAATTAGAGTTTGTGGCTTTTAGTCCATGCATGCAAGCTTACAGGCCATCTCTAGTGTAGTCCTAAATGCTTACAAAATTCTCTTTTAGCAAAAATTTTACAGCAAAAAATTATTTTCAGTGGCTATGATGTATTTGTATGGCATACTTAGTTTGCAATCTATATTGAATGTGATGCAATAAAAAGACTGTGTACTGCACAATAATTTTTATTGAGTTATCCTTGCAGGCCTTGGTAAAAATAATCATACCACTTGACCAATTAAATTACTTTTATAAACTCATTCTTTCAAAGTATGACACTTGACACTTATGAACCAGTTCTTTTTTGGTGTGTCAAAATATAGCCATGTACGTTATGACCAGTGCAACTGGATTTCCAAAGCGAATAACTCTTAAGAACCTTATGTTTTTAAAATGAATGGATCATAAACTATTAACTACAACTTTTCCTTCAATAAACTCCTAATTTACTGCTTATTACTAGGGTAGTTGTTAAGTTTAGATATTAGGTAGGATTAAGAACGTAGAATAAGGTCATGCAGAATAAGGCATTAATATATGCTTAGTAAGTACTAATAAATAGCCAATATTCTAGTAATATGCATGCTAATAAACAACTAGTTAAAAGACCCTAAAATAGTGTTACCAACGTTTTTATATATATATATATATATATATATATATATATATATATATATATATATATATATATATATATATATATATATATATATATATATATATATATATATATATATATATATATATATATATATATATATATATATATACATATATATATATATATAGGCTATAAATGTATAAGCAAAATTATAACAGCAACATTAACATACATACAACAGCGATTTTCAATTCGTTCTTTTAAGATGGAAAGTGCTTGAGCTGTTTCACTGCATCAAACTAAGGGCGTTTTCATACCTGTAGATCGATTGCACTGTTCCAAAACGGGCGTAATTTTTTACAATGTTGCAATTTCTTCTTGGTTTGGTTATATTTCAAAGTATTTCACAATATTTACCAAAATGTGTTTATGCAAGTCACATGCATGTATAACTTTCCCCATAATGGTCAGAGTTTGCTCCGCGTCATCCATTAAAATGGTTGACAAGTTCACTTCATGAGCATATTGTGGCTTGTTTAGTACCTACTGTCGAGACACAATCAAACACTATACGAATGTAGCCGTTGTTAAATTATGTACTACATACGTACTAATTCAGGTGCGATCTCTCTGTGTCTCCCAGCGCTGTCTAATAGACCAGCTGTGTTGAGACACATGCAAACACTATATGAATGTTATATTGCAACTAGAGCGGGAATCAAGGCTTCGTCGGGACAGCGTTCTTGCACGGAGAAGCATGATTGCAAAGCGTTTTAAGATGAAGAGGCCCTCTTTGGTTTTTAAATGCAGTAACTAATGTGCTCACTCACAGAATCAAACACTGCTGCATTTTATATAGCACATTTCCCATTATGAAATATGATATTGTTTGGTTTTTTGGTCTGTTGGGTTGGATTGCTTTCACACCACAAGCAAACTGCCCCAGAGTTCGTTTGCAATCGGGCCGAGACCACCTCATTCAGGCGATTTTGGAGCTATTTTTTTGGTGCAGGTCCAAGCGCGATTGCCGTGTTCATATATGCCTAAACGAACCAAGCCAAGAGAGAAAACGCACCAAGTTTGTAACTTTGAATGGCCATCAGGAGCAAAAGATGCTATGGCATCTACTAGTAGGCCAATCTACAAGTAATATTACAGCCCAGTTCTTGGGGTATAGTGAAAATGCTCTAAATGGCATGATGTGGTGGAATCCCAAAAAAGAATCACTCCACAGACTCGACTGAACAGTTGTACACCCCATCATTGGACAACTTATTAGAAGTCAAAGACAGAAAGGGCAGAGAGAAAGAACACAGCGCAACAACACAAATACAAGTAAAGCAGGTCGTAACAAGTAGGCTAACCATTTACCCTTTGGTCTTATCAATGAGCCTTTTAGCCTATTGGTTTACTGTTTCAACAAGAAGTCAAGAAGATACATAGTATTTTAGTGCAGTTCAGAAAGATCAATCATTAAAGAAAACTATCTCCATGGCTTCTTTCTCTATTTAATAAGGGGAAGATTTATGTTGTTGTTGTTGTGTGGCATTCGTTTTGCTGAGGGATCAGATGATTGCGGCTCTCTGTGAGTCTGAAGTTGGGTTTGCGTGGGCCTGTCATGGCAAGAACAGACCTCTGAGGTCTTTGGCATGGGGCCCAGGCTGAGAGAGGGCCACTCGAGGGGGGGCCGCTGGTGGACGGGGAGTGGGCTGAGCACAGACAGAGCTGCAGGGCAGGTGTTAAAATAAGCACCCTGGATCTTTTGGTGCTGATCCCTGTAAAAACAAGCCCCGTCTGCCAGGCTGCAGTCAACCCAACAAGGTGCTAACACATGGACTGGTTGCTGTGAGACAGCATTCGCTGTTTACAGGATCTCTGCTCCTCAAACTGCTCAAATCCAACGGTTTATTCTCTGCTTTTGTGGAGTCGCTGTCCATGCTTGTACCTCAGATTCCAGCATGATCGTCTTGTTCTGTTTTTGACAGACAACAGGAAGTTGTCAGAAGATACGCTAAAGGTGAAAGCATGAGTTGTCAGAGAGGTCTTCAAGGTCAAAGTCAACTTTGCAGGGAATTTATTATGCATGCAGGAATGAAACGCAATCTCTCAGGGTGTTTTGAGTCTACAGAATCTGGGTTCATGCTTTACAGGTAGTATGCTGAAGAGAAACCTGTAGCAAAAACATGCTTGGGCATCAGTTTTTTTAGTATTATTTATTTACTATCATAGTATTTGGAAACTGGGATAGGCTCCAGCCCTATGACTTAGAAGGTCGGATAAGGAATAAAGTGAGAGATATTATAATATCTATTAATATTTTGAATTTCTTTTAATTTTTGTATTTTCAGATTAATTTTAAAGGCTTAATATGTAATTTTCGCCACTAGAGGTCGCTTATTCAAAACAAAGGCATAGCCGTGAATGAGCGTGGAATCATGGGAGTCGTCATCTTCACCTCCAAAGCTGATGGAAAGTAATCCAACGGACTTGGGCAGAAATCATGTTCATGGGTGAGCTAATGTATTAAAGTTTTATTAACATTACCATGGTATAAAGCAGGGCGGGCCAAGAATCCATGCTTATGCTTATGCTGCAGTTGTCGCTTCCATTCATTGCGTATGTGAGGTAACTCAGCGCTGTTTTACATGGTTAAAACAATCATACTAAATACATTTAAGTGTGTTGAAAGTTATGTTATAACTTTACTCTCTGTGTGTGCGCTCAGTGGCTGGTATGAGTCACAAAAATGTAAACATTGAGCCTCCCAGGCACCATCAAAACATTGAGTGTGGTCAGTCTTTCCAGCTCAACCTATAGCAAGAGTTAGTTGGTGAGGGACCATGGCTGACACGCTACATGAAATTCAGCTTTGGTTATAGAAGTGCAAGCCAAACTTAATTGCATTTAGACCTTCAAAGATGAAACAGGTAGTGAACACGTCAAAGGCCCTGTTATAAGAAGCGTTTTCGTCGACCGGATCACAAGTGAACGACGCTAAATATAGGTCTAAACAGGGTTTAAAATGTTTTGAGCTTGTCCACTTTCGACCACTTCCAGAAGTAGTCGAAAACGCTCATGTGGTTGAATGTGTTCGAACAACCATAAAAGACAGCCTACTGACCTAAAACATTATGGGAAGTGCGCTAGACAGACAGGATTTAAACTTTGTCGACTGAAGAACCAAGTTTGGTTTGAAGATGAAAAATGTACTAAGCATGATGTTCTCTCACCATTCCTGAATTCATCACACACTCACTGCTTTCGTTGTGGTCTTGGAGCTGTCAGAGAAAAAACAAAAGCCTCTACTCTCCGTATGTTTTCCATCATCTCCTTTCGTGTTCATATGTAAATTGCTTGAATTTATTTCTTCCATTAGATCGAAAGATCTGAAAAACAAACATACATTTACCTGCAGATTCACTACGCTCGAAGAAATCAGGACAGAAGTGGTCGAAAGTGGACAAAAGAGACCTATTAAAACACCATGTGAAAACAGGTATGTGTCTTCCTCTTCTATTTGTGATCCGATTCAACAAAACACATTAATACAGGGCCAAAGCGAACAGGGCATTGCGATGCAGTGGACGCATCAATAAAGCGTCATCATTGGCCCACTAAGGGTGCGTTCACACTTGTAGTTCGGTTCGTTTGGTTCATTTGGTCCGGACCAAAGAAGAAAAAAAAAAACATTTAGTCCTGGTTCGGTTAGCGTTCACATTGGCAATTTTATCACCGAACCAAAAGATACCGAACCTTAAGGCATAGGGATATATTCACAACGTGATTGGTCGGATTTTATGACGTATTGCCTATTTTGAGACGGAACTTACTGAACATCCAAAACAATGCTGTTTGCTGAGGTAAATGCGCTCGTTGTGTGTGCGTGGCCTGCATGTGATGGTATTTTGGCCAGCTGGGAACTCGTGAAGAGCTTATAAAATGTGTAAAGTAGTCAAAACACCGGCGGGAATACATCCGTCACACACACAAACGATCTGCTGCGTGGAGACGTGCGTCTGATGCCTGTGATGGGCAAACTCACGACTATGACAAGAAAAACCGACATGCGTGAGGATTCTGTCCTTTTTAGGGTCTCGTCTTCCTGTTTTTGGTTCGGTTACATGACTTTGGTCCGTGTTGCGTTCATATATCATTCGAACCGCACCAGAGTTCGTTTGGAAGCGGACCGAGACCCAACTTTTCAGCGGTCTCGGTCCGCTTGTTTGGTGCGCACCAGCGTTCACATATGTTCAAATGAACCGCACTAACCGAGCAACCGCACCAGGGTTCGTTTTAATCGAACCAAACATGACAAGTGTGAACATACCCTAAGAAAGACTTTCCAGTATAGACAGCCTCAAACAGTTGTGGCACGGTTGCGTTTGCTTTAGTGTTAGCTTACTCAATTGTTTACTCGTGACACATAGCAACACATCTAAATGTATTCCTAATTTGTTTTAAAAGTAGCACATTATTACCTGTTGAGACATGCCTTTACAAGCACCTGTAAGAGCTGTGCGTGTAATGATTCAGTTGGGCAAGGCACAATACGTGAAAGAGGCATTTGCAAGGTTTACAAATATGTTTTATTTTCTAATTCTGCTTGGTGCCACTAGTGTCACAGAAACTACTTCACCTTTAAGGTTTTCATCTAATATTTTATTTTATTTCAGCTTTATTGCAGTTACAGAAAACTATTTTAATTGTATTAGATTTAGTTAACAATAACAACACTGGTCATGGGAATCAAGGAGTTCAATTTTCCACAGTAGCAAATGCTACACCTCTCTTTTAGCAGAATAATCAAAACACACTCAACTAATCAGTCTCTCTGTCTCTTATATTTCCTTAAAAATAATTGACTTGTAGTTTGGCAAGCAACAGTGTCAAAGTAGCTACCATAGGAAACTATGAAACAGTTCTGTCACTTGAGCTGTGCTTTGTCCTATATGTATAGAAAGTCAGTGCATGTGTATGTTTAGGTTTATGCTTTTAAAAACCCTGACGTCAAGCTCATGTGATAAAGATTATGTACGCATGTTCCAGCTCATGATCATAGGGTCATGTTTAAACCTTTTTAGCACTGTTATGGCCCAGGCTAATCGGATGGCATAAAATATTCACGCTTAAAATCTCCTGGAGGCGTCTTATCTGTGCAGACTGATAATCATCTTAACTGTGGACATTATGAGTTTAACTGTCTTACTTTGATTGTAACCTCTGAGGTGGTTGGTTATTCTGGAGCCCCAGCAGATGAGAAGGGTCAGAGGTCATGTAGATTAGGCCTCTGAAAAAGGCTTATGGATAAAGAAGAATGTAATTTACTTCCCTGAAGTTTCTCTATTGTGGTGATGTGCCACTTGTATATACAGTTTCTCTTGAATTTAAATCGATTAAACTAAAAGGAGTGATGCTAGAGAGTCATTTGAACCTGTTGGAGCATTTTAATCATTTTGTTTTATAGTGCAATATTTTATATTATGGCACTGATGGTAACCCATCGTGCATTGCAGCTGTGCTCAAATCAGAATGAGTTTAATCTGATTTCCCACTTGGACTGTAAAAGTTTGTGAAATGGTTTTAGGTGGGTATTAGTTGGTCGTATTTGCAGATTTTGCTGCAATATTGCATATATGCTACAGTTTGCTGTCCAAAAAAAAATAATGCTGTACTTTTTGTTGTTAAACTGGTTTGCATTGTGTTATGTTGTCATTTTGTTTTTTATTAAGTGGCTTTGTGGTATTTCCAATTCTCTTAAAAATGGTTATCTTGTTGAACTGTATTAAAGTCCCCCTGTGGTGAATATCAAGTTTTTAATGTTGTTTATATGTCTATCTGGTGTTTTTAACATGCTTTATGACAAACCATGTGCAAATTCATAAGTCAGCACCATTGCTGAGTATTTTCTGTTTAAAACTGCAGTAAACCAAAGACAGTTTTGAACCTGCAGTTTGAAATTGCCATTGTTTTTCAATGTCACAAACTACCTTGTAACCAATCACGTCACCTCGCCGGCGGGCTTTAGCATATCATTAACTGACCTCGCAAGGGAGTCTAAAAGTAGATTATCCCAGTGTATTTTTTTGTTGATATGAAAAATCAGGTAGATTTAGCAATATGGTGGGTGTATGATGCATATTACGATGTTATGATGAACTATAAGCCTTTCTCCACTGACGTTCTGAGTTGTTCAATATGTTTCTAAGCATAATTATCATATTCATAGATCCGTGTATATTAAATGAGGCAAGATTGTAGAGTTACATTCAAGCTATTTTAAGACATTTAGAATTATTTTTCACAGGAAAAAATGTTTAAATATGTAATTTTGGTGATTATTTAAATTAGTTTTAAGGGATAAAATTATTTACTACAGGGGGACTTTAAGTTATAAGCTTATAGAGTTAGGATTAGCGGTTGACCAAAACATTGCCAAGGCTAATATATCAGCTCATATTAGGCAGTTTTTAGTTATCAACATCAGCCAACATCAGCCCATAAGTTTTTTTTTTTTTTTAGCTTCTTTGTGGAAAAAAAAAAAGGAATTAAAAAGTTTCTATCTAAAGTATAAATGTTTATTTTACATAATTTTTATCAATTTTTATCACATTTATTCATTTTCAAATTATTTATTTTTAATTCAGTAAATATTATCTAAAATATTAGATTATTTACTTTAAATTAAATATTGTGATACATTGACTTTATATCCGTCATCGGCCACCCTGCCTCTGTTCAAAATAAATAAAGAAATACAGCTATTCTTCTGTCAAATCGAATACAAGGCATCTCTATTGCTATATCGGAAATAATTCCTTAACAGTATAATCATTCATTTTTGTTACCAGAGATGTCCCTCACTTTCCTGTACTTGTACATTTTTGGTAGAGAGGAAGTCCTCTTCACAAAGCGCCATGTGTTCATTTAGTAATTTTCCTCCTTATCTTTATACAGGGGCCATATTTCCATGCTGAGGTCTCTGCTGCTGTAAAGAGTTTGGAAAGGCATTTATGGCCGTTATCACTTTGAAATGGCAAGGAAGTGACAAAATGACTGGGCAAACAAGAAACCATAATTAACCACAGAGGAGAGTGGCTCTGCATCCCATAAAGTGTTCATACATTCGCTTGCACACACACACGAATATACACAAATAACACACGCAAGCATGCACAATCACAAAAGAGTAGGAAACCTTCACTGGCACAAGGTTTTAATACGAAGGAGCTATAATAGCGTCTGGAAAAATTAACTTTTAAATCCACTGCTTTTTATGTTTGCCCACATGCTCAACAGGCCTCTTGCTTTTTTTTTTTTTTTTTGCTTTTTTTCTCTTTTTTTACTGCCAGCTTGTTAAATGTCTTCTGGCAGGAGGGTGGCTCTGGACCCTGGCCACACTTCAGCTGCTCTTGAGCGGTCCGGTCCCTGGAGAGGCAGGACTGGGCCTGTGGCCCTGCACCATGTTAGGCTGGAATGACGGAGGAAGTGGCCATTACCTTCATCAGTCTCAATAGGAACAAATCATAAACACACTAACTCAAGCTGGCTGAAAGCACTACGGCATGCCGTTGATTTAAATGATTATTAAAAGAGTATTAAATCCTATAAAGAGCAGATTAAAATTGCCATTTATTGGGATGAAAAGGGCAGTTAAATGAGCAATGAAAAAAAAAAGAACTTTCACTGAAAATCTTGTCATCATTCTGTCGCACCCTAATTATTCATTATTTTAATATATATACCACCTACATATACCGGTCAAAGGTTTTGGGGAAGGATTGTTCTGTTAATCAAATGGATACATTTGTTCAGCAAGGACACATTAAATGGATCAAAAGTGACATGAAAGAAATGTATAATGAATTTCTTTTACAAATTAATGTTTTCCCCCCATTTCTATTCATCAGAGAATCCTGAAACAAGCAGCACAACTGTTTTCAACATTGATAATAAAAATAAATGTTTCTTCAGCAGCAAATCAGCATATTGGAATGATTTCTGAAGGATCATGTGACACTGAAGACTGAAATAATTCAGCTTTACCATCACAGGAATAAATTACATTATATATATATATATATATATATATATATATATATATATATATATATATATATATATATATATATATTATAATAGAAAACCATTATTTTAAATGGAATAATATTTCACAATATTATTGCTTTTACTGTATTTTTGATCAAATAAATGAAACCTTGGTGACATATATAAAAAAAAAAACTTAAAAAAATCATACCGATCCCAAACATTTGAACGGTACTTCATATTTTATGTTATTTTAAACAACTAAAAAAAAAATTCTATTTACATTTAATGTCATGCACTCGTCTAGTATCGTCAGCACTATACATCAAACACATATCCCATGCATGCGCGCACACACACACACAGATGTCACAATAAACTCATCCAAGCTACCACCTTCATTGTGATTATGGTGAGAACATTGGCATGGGGCACAGCTAATAGCCATTTAGCTGATTCAAATGGGGAAATATTGGAAGAAAGTTGGTGGCGGAGTGCTTTCATGCAGACTGCCAGCACTAGCTGGAGAAGAGACTTGTTTCCATTTCCAGAATTAGTCTAAAATTATTCTAAATCATTCGGGAGGAGCGGAAGAACAACCCTCTTTAGTTTTTTTTGGATGCATTAACAATGTTTGCAATCACTTTGTTGGCTACATCAAAATGATGGGACTGCCAAAGATTAGCCATATAAATTGCTTAATTGATCCATTCACTTTTTAACTGATTCTTGATTAAGTGAAAAAGCCTCAAGCATGACAAGAAACATACAGGAAGTATATCACTGCCATACTTCTGTTTACCTGGCTTTCTAAATGGGAAAGTCCCTATTGTTCACAAATTAAGCTAATAATAATTACTATAGGCTACTAGTTCACCCAAAAGGGAAAATTCTGTCATTATTTACTCACCCTCATGTTGTTCCAAACCCGTAAGACTTTTGTTCATCTTCAAAACACAAATTAAGATCTTTTTGATGAAATCTGAGTTTTCTGTCCCTCCATAGACAGCCACGCAACTACCAATTTGATGCTTCAAAAAGTTCAAAAAAAGATTGTAAAACTAATCCATATGAATTGAGTGTGTTACGCAGCATGTTTGAGCTTCTGCAAGAGGTTTGTTCTTGTGTATTAATCAGGTTCGGTTGAGCTTCTGTTTATATTCACTGATCAATGTTTAAATGTGAATAAAATTCTAAATTCAATCTGTTCATCATATAAAGTGATCGAGTCCCTTCAGAAAATTTGGACTAAACCGCTCAATTCATATGGATTATTTCTATGATCTCTTTATGAACTTTTTGAAGCGTCAAAGTGTCTGTTGCATTGCTGTCTATGGAGGGACAGAAATCTCTCAGATTTCATCAAAAAGATCTTCATCTGTGTTCCGAAGATGAATAAAAGTCTTACAGGTTTGGAACGACAGGAGGGTGAGTAATTAAAGTTCAGTGATTGCAACCAACAGCTCAGTCCCCTCGCTTTCAAATCATATAGAGAAGCTACGGTGGCTGACACAGGACAAAGAGTAACCAGTCAAGCAATGAGGTTTCTTTACAAAGATAAATTAAGAAATTATATTTACTTAATTATTCAGTAAAATGGTGTTATTGTGAATATTATTGTTACTTGTTCATCATCGTGTCAGTGTTTTATTCGCTGACTTTTGCTAATGGTAAATAGCTACACTGTTCAAGGCATTTAATTTGACAGTGAGATAGCATTAGCAGACATTTTTCTCCCCGTTTGCAGAGTCAGATAACACAGGTAACTGGGAGAGGAAGGGTAGCTAACCAGGGTAGCTGGTAGCTAACCAGGAAAATGGCACAAGAGAGGTCGAGGAAAGAGTGGAAGCAATCTAAAGGAACCGGAGAGCTGTAACAGATGTTTGAAATGTTATTTATAAAGATATTGTAACATTATTATATTCCGACCTGTTTGCACTGATTGAAAAACCTCAATACAACATAGTGGCGATGCAAGCTGCCTCTAAAATCACCAACAAAGAAGAACAAGAACAACAATATAGTGATGAAACGTAGAGCAGTTTGTCCATTTAGGGCTACTGTAGAAACATGGCGGCTTCCATGTAAGGGAACCCGTGGTGTATGTAGATAGAAATGGCTCATTCTAAGGTAATAAAAACATAACAGCTCATTATGTAGGGTCTTTATACATTGCTGAAAACATGTTATATATATTATATTGCATTTCTATCAATAGATAATTCTAAATATTGCACACTGGACCTTCAATGACAGAATTTTCATTTTTGGGTGAACTTTCCCTTTAAGAGAATGTATTCTGTATTTTTAGCATAAAAAAAAAAAAACATACATACATAATTTTTTTTTTATGATCCACTTTTCTCTTTGAGGATATTCCCAGGTGGAGGTTTTGATGGATTGATGTTAAATGTAAAAGACAATTTTAGTAATGTATTATTGGTTAAAGTCATCATGAAAGCAAAACTGAATAATTGCAGTGTTAATTATAAATTATTTCTCAGTGTACATCATTATTATTTTTTAATTCATGTGCCTTCATAATCTTTAATCAAAACAACTTCCTCTTCCTTTTGTGGTGAAATCTCTTCTCTTCATTGATGACGTGTTCAGTGGCGCGAGGGCGGGACAACCTGTCACTCACATGAGATGACCAATCCAATCAATTCCTTGGACAAAATCAAGTTTGAGAAATCTTGTTCGAGAAGCCGTTTATATACTTCACAATAAGGAAGAAAAGACAATCGCAACTTCCTTTTCATGCTGACTTTAAAACATCTTGCTAGCTTGCCTTTTCAAAATATAACACATTGCATCGCGTGAGAGGTAGAGATTGAGAGATATTTTGGTGGTAATACTGCATAGGCCTATCTGACACTAATGTAGCAAAAATAGACAAAGTAGTCGACTTTTTTTCTTCTGATACCAACAGATGCAAATACATGATTAGTTTATTTCCCAACATGCCACCCATGACACATACACCAAACCACCAGCAGCATGCGTAATGACCAGGTTCTTGATTCCCGCTTGTAAGGCATTCCACGCGGCACGCACTCAACAATAAACATCTCTCTGAATTCAGTCCAGGCAGAAATCCTTAATTGCGGTGCATGTTCAGAAGCGATCGTTAGCAATTTTCTCAAGATAATAAATAATCAAATCATGCAGTGCGGCATTTTCTTTCTCGCACTCAAGCAAATGTGAAAGTGTTCTCTTGGGATGTGACCTCCATACATGACAGCAGGGAAGATTCTGCATGGGCTTGTGTGGAGAAAGTTCCAGAAACTCTGAGCCGGTAGTGCGTGACATGCCCAGGCCTCCCACAGCCGAGCTGGGTCAGACTGGGCTCAGTCCCTCCCGCCCGACCCAACTACTAAATTCCAGGGTGATAATGCTGCACTCTCCCTGGTCTGGAGCTCATTATCTCTGTGGCCTGCCAAGCCCGTCAGTACAGGATCCAGGGAGCAGAGTCTCAGAGCTGCCTTTGTTGGTCGACCCATGAGTGTGGAGTCAGCAGATCTGCCTCCTCCTCTCCAGAGATCAGCAGGAGAAGTGGAACACACTGAGGGTAGCCAGATGCCATTTTGAAACTCAGTTTCAGAGGTGCTTCAAGGGAACGCAGAATGACTTGGTGGCACAACGCCAGTCCACAACTGGTACTTGCGCCCTGTTTTTTGTGTTTTTCAAGTAGTTTCAGATAGTCCTGCTGTTTCATCCACAAGATGAACTACGACCCTCAATTTTAGGGCTTGACTGTAATAAATCTTGTGTTGGACGTACACTTGTGAATTCTTAAAGAAAGTACAGTATAAACACAATAAATGCCAATTACTGACAGGTCTCATTTGATATAATAGGCATAAGCTATATATACAAACTTTTATGTTAGATGGCACTAATATACACTAACATAAACGACTACATGATGTGGCAATTAATAAATCTTATCAAATTTGTCTGAAAAATTACCCCCAAAAGACAATTTGAAGTCCTTATTGTGTTAAATGAGAAAAGCATAAAGCAAGTAGTTTTAGAAAGAAATATTATATTTGATTCAACATAGAATTTATTACATACACTTTTAGGCTACAGCAGCCATGAGGGTGTGTAAATGACAGTTTTCATTTTTGGGTGAAGTCGAACTATACCTTAATGGATTTTTTTGAATATGGAATATGGTATTATAACATTAAAAGTAGGTGGCAGTAAATGTTTAAATGAGTAAGTCATTGAATCATTGATTCATTCGATTTGTTCAAACTGCTGATTCATTCAGGAATTATGTAAATGACTCTCTTTATGAATGGGCCATTGAATCATTGCCTTTCATTCAAAAAGCAAATTCAGAAATACCGCTGTGTGTTGCTTGGAGACACACAATTGTTCTGCTGTGGCTTTATATGTAATATTTATATTGTCAAAAACACAATATTGTGTCTAAAATATAAAACAATATTGACTTTTATTTATTGAACTGTTGTATAACATCAGCATCACATTTGCACTTGCTCTATTTGGGACAAAAACAGCACTCGTGTGATAGTCTTCGTTTCACTTGTGTGATATTGCTTAACTATGTCATATGATATAAATATGAGACAAAAACTCATTCAGGGGCATTTTTGCCCTGATATCTTTAATTTTAGGGGCTGCATTCTACTCTAAAAAGTAATTAATGGGACATGAATTCATTGCAAACATTATTTTGTTGAGTTCTTTTAACATAATAATGTTGATCATTACATCAACTTAATATTGTCTGTAATTGAAACTTAAGTGGCTGTGTTAATTGTTAAAGAAAAAAGAAAAAAAGTTGTAGTAACTTAATAAAATTGTCTTGATAACTTTGGAAATTAGGCAGTGGATTTCTAGTTCCCAGCATGCTTTGCATAGGACTAGATAAGGAGAATAAATGTTGAAATTAAGTGTTAATTTATTTGTTTTTAGTGAAGGAAAAGACCTGTTAATGCTGTTATGTTTGACATTTAAAAGAGTTTCTGTAATATTGAAGTTTTTGTGGTACCATTGTGCTGAAGAGTAGATACATGAAGTTAAACACTACATTGACTCTATAAGCATGATGCCACTGACAAGTAATATCTTACTTGTTCATTAAATATACATGTTAAAGCTGCAGTCTGCAATTTTTCCTCTTTGTCGCCATCTCTGTTTGAAACCTGAAATTGCAGTCATTTTTCACTGGAAAATATCATCTGAACAAGCAAGTAACATTTCTGTCACTTTTGTTCTGAACAACTGAGGAAAAAGCATTAGGCCTACAATAAATTGCACTGCCAATGATGATTAAATCTAACGATCGCTTAGCTCGGATCATGCCAAACCGTGCAAATTATTATTACTGTTATATTGTTCTCAAATTGTTAATGTTAACAACATCAGCATTGCGTGACTGTGTATTTAGTGTGTATTAGTAGCCTGTAGATTTCAATTTCTGTAGTCACTCCACAGTCCGAAGTCTTTTGCTTTTTGGCTATGGGTGAATCTCCAGTTGTCAATTATGATTGTTATTTAGATCTTTCTGGATTACAATCCACCATCAAAATGATGAGTTTAATTATTTCAGCTGCTGTGAGAAAAGGCTATAAATGTGCCGCTACCATCATTCTCACGTGATAAAACCGACTATGGCCTGGACTCCTTCCTTTCTGTTTACGGACGTGACGTAATGACGCACAGAGGAACTGCTGCATGCTCAAATTTCCCGCAGAAATCCATCATGTCGCTCTTATTATAAAACATTATTACAAGCTTATCGTTGTGAATCGAGACAAGACAATTAGATAGTTTTGAACACTGGCTGGTTATGTACTTGCTCAAAAATTGATTTTGTACAATTTTTTTTTTTTTTTTTTTTGAGTAATCAACCTAATATGAAGCATAAACTTTGTGTTTATGCTACAAATTATTAAGTTCCTTTAACTCAACATAGCTTGTTGGTTGAATATAATTTCACTCAAAGTTGTCATAACAAGATGCAAACTGTTGCGTTTCTTTTTTTTTTCTTCTTTTTTTTTTTTGTTGTAGAGCCAACACATTATTTTTTATAGTGATAGGCTGATAGGTTGTTGCCCTGCATCATGTTCGCCACCAATCAACCATATGAAAATGTCAGATGGTCTGCATAGGTCTGTGCCGGGTGTTAAATGCGTTATTACTTTTAACATTATTTTTCCATAACTAATTAAATAAATTGACAAGTTAATTCTACAACCCTAATATAAAGCATTTTAAAAGAATGAATAATTACTTTAAAAAAAAAAAAAAAAACAGCTCTACAATCTAAATCAATTAGGCATTAAAGCAATTTTACCCTTTAAATTTGGTCATTTAGCAGACAGATTTATCCAAAGTGACTTACAAATGAGAATTCATTACATTTTGCATCAGTGATTTACAAATATGAATAAAATATAAACTGAACTTTTATAATTTCCATGGAGATGTCACAGTGTTCATTAGCCTGTTGTGTACATTTCAGTTTTTTTTTCATAGCACATCATTAGATCAGATAATCTGTCAAGGCCGTGACTCCTGCAACACTTTGAGCACGTCTGCATTTCTAGTACAAACCCTATGGCGTCTGCATTGTCAGGACACACATTTGATTGAATCCCACTGGAAACAGCACTTTCTTTTGTTGGAAAGGGAAGGTCAGGGTCCAGTGTTCGGTAAAGCACTGTCCCTCCGAGCCCTTATCTGTGTCTATCAATGTCCACTGTCAATGTCTTGCTCCAGAGCTTCGTCCCCCAGCAACGCTAAACGTCCACCACCTGGTACACAAGCAGCCACAACCCCTCTAAAATATAACCTGAAACTAAATGGTGCTAAACAAATAGCCCTCTGCCTATGAGTTGACTTTGGTCTGGTCACTACTAACCATCAGCACAATCCACTACAGTCTTTTTTTGGTTTGTCTGTTTGACAGCGAGGGCATATTGGCAACAAAAGTCATTGAGTGTACTCTTGCAAGTTTAGATATTAACTCTGACATTGACATAGTGAATGTAAAGAATTTATTGATGCATACCCATTACTGACAGGTCTCATTTGATACATTGACATATAGGCATTTGTCACTTAATTAAGAAAAAATGAAGTCATTTTTAAAAAGCAATTAAAGTTAATATATACATACACTACAGCTCAAAAGTTTGGGGTCAGTAAAATTTTTTTTTTTCTTTTTCAAAGAAGTCTCTTTCACAGTGTCTACACTGGACGGCATGACAATAGAACAAAAGACAATAGAACCCATTATAAATACAGTAAAAAAAAAAAAAAAAAGTAATATTGTGAAATATTATTGCAATCCAAAATACATTTCTTTCTATTTGGCAAAGCTGAATTTTTAGCATTATTACTCCAGTCTTCAGTGTCACATGATCTTCAGAAATCATTCTAATATGCTGCTCAAGGAACAACCAATAATAATATCATTATCAATGTTGAAAACAGTTGTGCTGCTCAATTGTGAAAACCATGATACATTTTTTTCCAGGATTCTTTGATCAATAGAAAGTTTTAACAATATAAATGCATTTGCTGTCACGTTTGAGTTTTTTTAATGCAACTTTGCTAAAGAAAAGTATTATTTATTTTTTATTTTTTAAATAAAAACCTTCACTCTAAAAATAACAAAATAAAAAAACAAAACAAATGTACACAGTAAAATACCATTTTCTATTGAAACAGTAATATATCGTAAAAACAATACATTTATTAAATTGCTTATAAATAAATGTTCACCTTTTAATTATCATTGTTGCCTCTAGTAATTGTGTGCCTGATTTTTAATTTCCAGCCTATTTTGGCTTTATTTTAAGCCAGTCATATAATAATTTTTAAACAATTGTTGGGTTAAATAAAACTACCCAGCAAGTTAGGCAAACATTTAATGTTAATGTTAATTCAATGTTAATTTCCAACATATTTTGTGTTCATTTTAAGCAAGCAAGAGTTGGTTTAAATAAAACTACCCAGCAGCTTGGGCAAACATTTAACCCAACTGTTGGGTTAAAAGAACTCAGTCGCTTGGTCTGTCTATTTTCAACCCAGCTTAGGTTGTTTTTAACTCATCATTTTTTGGAGTGTACATATAGCATACAGTATGTGCATTAGTGTTGTCAAAAGTACTGACCGCGATACCAAGTCGGTACTGAAATTTTAAAAATGTGACGCTTTGAGTGCTGTTGAGCAGATTTGTAAACGCCACTGATAGGAGCATTAGAAATGCTGTGATTGGTTACAATGATCAACGCACAGGAGCATTTGAAAGCACATGGAAGTGTTTGAATTTGAAAGTGGGAACGTTTCCGTGTGTATTTGTGTAAGCGCTCGGTGAAGAGCATCACTGATGTCTATTTACAACATGTTTTTGAAGCGTTGATCATTGTAGCCAATCACAGACATATCCGATGAGTGCGTGAACACAATAGCCAATCAGAGGTGTTTACGAATCCACTCAAAGTGTCACATTTTTAAATTTCTGTACTGACTTGGTATCGCAGTCAGTACTTTTGACAACACTTATATGCATATTCAAAGAATATATATGTTGTGCAACATATGACATATGAGGATGTATTAAAAAATGCCATCTCCTCACAAACATTATCCCGATTAGTCTCGCCGAACCATCCGACCCACTTTCGGATGAGAGAAAAACATCTCAGGTACCACTGATGGAAACCCGTGAGAGATGTGCACCGTTAGCTGCCATGCCATGCACATGCCTAACAGAGCCGCACACTGCTGGCACACAAGCTGATTATCTCCTTTTGAATATTCAAAATAAATTTCACTCTCCGCTTTTTTGGCAACTGGCAGCGCGAGGAGAAAAGTGCTCGCTAATGAGAGGATAGTCAGTGAGAGGCTATAAATATTTTCACAGCTTATTTGGACATGCCTGCCCAGTGGATATGAAGGCAGTGCTTTGATGAGGTGAAGTAGTCTGTTTGAACAAGTCATTTGGCACCGTGTACATGCTGGTGCAGGGAACTCTAATTCTGCAGATCACACCTGTGGTGTGAAATGTTATGATGCACCTTCAAGTGGAATGACTAACAGACTCAAATTGACCCCAATTTAGGCTTAATTCTTGGATGGCAACAGCAAAGGTGCCATTTTAGACAGGGCTAATGGGCCATTTTAAAGCCACAGACCATAATTAAACCTGTTTTTATTAATTTTATGGCAATTATGTTTTTTTAAAAAAACATATGTTAGAGCATTAAATGTTGTTCATTTAATTTAAGCTTGCCACAAACCCATGATTGGGGTTAGAGCATCAAAATATAGCCTGCCACTGAACTAGATACAAGGGCACCTCTTTGTTTCTCCGTTCCTGCTAACTCTCTAATGAGCGTTTATATTACAGCTTGCAACAAATGTCATCTGAGTGGACAGTGCCACATGCTGAGACTACAGTGAGATGCAGAGAGCAGAAATTTACAACGATGAATTTGGTACGTGAAAATATACATGTAATTAGTTGGACCTCTGCAACATGGACGTTGTAACCTTTCTGCTGGACAAGCAAAAGCTACTTTGCATGCTGGGCTCTCACAGGCTGTCCAAACTAGCTGTTTTAGCCTAGTAATTAGTGACTGTGCTGTTGTCACAGACATGTATTACAGTCTAAAGAACAGGGAACGGTCTTTTTAGGAATGACATATAGCCTATATATTGCTATTTTGGGTACAGCTGCAAGATCCAAGACCATTTACTATGGAAGCATTTCACTGTGGATCAAACGAATTTGCTTTTATTAAAAAGATTTCATGAAAATGGCAAAACTGTAGAATATCAAATGTTCCATCAAATATTATAATTTTTATTTCATTTTTAGTCATTTATGGTCAGTGAGTTTTTTGTTTGTTTGTTTGTTTGTTTTTCAAAGAAATAAATTTTATTCAGCAATAAATTGATCAAAAGTGACAGTAAGGTCGTGTAATGTTAAAATGTTTAATAATGTTACAAAAAATTTCTATTTGAAATAAATTAATTTATGAAGAAATGTTTCTTGAGGACCAAATCAGCATATTAAAAACTATGTCTGAAGGATCATGTGACCGGGAAGACCAATGTTATTATATTTATAGCATATAGTTAATTTAATATATTTTGATTTTGGATTTTATTTTTATATTTTCACTTTAATTTTAGTTGAAGTTTTAGCAATTTCATTGTGTATATCATTTTTATTAGTTAAAAAAAAAAACTGTATAGTATCTATAAATCTGTAAATTTATTATAAATTAGTTTATTTAGCTTATTTTAGTACTTCAAAATTAAATAAACAAAAATGAGAAATGTTGAAGCTGATTTTATATATTTATAATATATATATATATATATATATATATATATACATATATATATATATATACATATATATATATATACATATATATATATATATATATATATATATATATATATATATATACATATATATACACACATATATTTAGAGTATTATATATAATACACACATTTTATATATAAAAATATATATAATATATTAGTTTTAGTTAACAATAATAACCATTCTAGAGATTGGAGTCATGGCTGCTGAAAATTCAGCTTTGTCATCACAGGAATATGTCATTTTAAAAAGTACATCTAATTTTCCGACAAAACAACCAATATAGGTAAATAATTCAGACTTTTTTACATAAACACCTTGAAGATTGATTCCACTTTGGCAACACATGACATTACGTGGACAACCAAGGCTAACCAAACATTTATCAGCCTCCATTTGCCCTGGGTAAAGCGACTAATGACCCAGCGATGTCATTTCATTTACTAAAATTAAAATATGGACAGAAAGCGTGGCACACACACTCACACATTTACGCTTGCTCCCCCACATGGCAGAAAAGCACAAGCGCCCATTAATACAAGCCTCATTGTAATGCCACGACAGTTTCTTGGCTGCTGCTTCAGCATGCTTGACAGTCGTGGTCACCCCATACCAGACCTCACCTATACTCGGGGCGAAGATAAATCCTGTGTGATTGATTGGAGTAGCTTTATATTCATTCATTAGCCAAGGCCCTGTCAGACAAGCCCTGGCAGGTACCTTCATCCTAGTGTGGTCTCAGGCTCAGAATCCTGAGCTTATTAATGACATTTTAGACATTAATATTGCAGGGATTAGGGATATCCTATCTCCTTTGTTCCTCTGACAAACCTTATACAGTTTTTTTTTAAGACTCCGGCTCTCTCTCGCTCTGCTTCTATCTCTTCGCGCCTTGCCCACGACCCCCCTTCGGGTTCTGTCCTTCCCACCGTTTCTCCTTTTGCCACTATTTTTGGTCCCTGTCATTTACTCTTTCTCCAACTGTCCTTTTCCTTCTTGCCTTTGAGGACAGGTCTAGTAATACGGTTTGAGCGGTGTGAAAAGGAACTATCGTCATGCACATTATTACACTTTTATCCTTGCCTCCACGGCAGCATTTCCGAGTTTCTCTCCCCTGTGCTCTTAATGCGCCGCAGATACCGGGGAGCAGATGAGCCCTTCCGCTGCGTCCAATCCGGTGACGGAAAAGGGTAGGAGGTGGATCTCCAGTGCCGCGCTGCTGACATATCCCAGATCAACGCAGGTCTTCCTCTTCCTCCCCGTTTCTCATTTTGCCCCGTACTGTCGGATAATGTCGCTACAAGATGGCATTTTGAGGCTCTCGGAGTCGAGATGTGTCGACGCTAGCTGTCTGATCCTGTGGCCAAATGCTAGGGGAAAGACGGAAGGCCACCGAATGTGAGTGTGAAACAACCCGTGGGTCTGATGTTGACATTTCTCAAACTCGTAGGACTGGTGGTGTGACCGTATCCACTGCTCTGTTTATGCAAGATGGGGGCACAAACCTGCCTCTGAAACACTCCGTGCCCATCACACACAATGCCAAATGTCGAGACAATGCACATCGCTTTACCTTTTTTACAGAATTGGACAGTTGAATGTTCTAATCTCAGTTTTTTCAACCTGTAAAAGGAGCCGTCTTGCCTTTGAAGCCTCAGTTTCTTCAGTCTTCCCTAAGAATTTGAGGGTTTTTTGTGTCTCAGAGGGTTTGGAAGTGAGTTTCTTACCCTAATAGTGAGTCTTTGAGTGCGTTCCAAGGAGCTAAGACCACATGTGACAACACTACGTCCCTCTTGAGGAAAGACAGGCCTGATGTAGCCGGCCCTCCTTATGGCGAGCACTTTGCCAATGGCGCGTTTATTAGCGTTAAAAACTCTTCAACTTCACAGCCAAAGATTAGTGGCTTTTTTCCAGGTATTCCTCCTTCTTGTCCATATGGAAACGCTTCACTTCATCCCAGAATCCTCCCTCCTCCCGGCCGTATTCTCGTATCCCTTTATAGATTACGGGCATGGCGACTTCAAAATGGCTTCAGATCCAAACGTTCACATTGTAGCTGGAATGTCTGGCTGTCTGTGGGTGTATGGTGGGTAGGCAGTGTCATGTGAGCCTTCCCCTGAACTCAGCAGGCGCTCTTATATGTATGAGACTACTAGTAGAGGTGGAAATAAAGCGCTGTCCGTTAAGCTGAGGGCCTATACAGTGTTTTGGCAGAGTATAGTACTAACGTTATCTACTGCAAACAAGTGTTGCATGTCTGTTTTGTTCTTTCTTTGTTTCTCTTTTTCTAGTTCCTGTTGCTGAGGAGACAAGTGGGTGTGTCCTTTGGGTAAAGGAGGACTGGGTGCTGCCAAGGAGAAAGTCTGTAATACCTGGAGAAAGACACACAAGGTATTTATTGGTCTCAGTGATGTTACATTAAAGGTGCAATATGTAAGATTTTTGCAATTTTAACTAAGGCTCCGGGACGTGTGAGGAGATGCAGCTTTATTTTTAGTAACAGTAATTTTCTCCATCATATAATACGTTTTAAAATTAATTGCATGCCATTTATCAACACAAGCCATCCAGCATTTAATATGATATTCTAAAATCGATCTATCTATGCAACAAGTGTCTTACAGCTGCTGTAAGACACTTGAGTAATGTTATAAAATAGTAATGTTATAACATAATTTTAAACACTCTCAAATGTATCTAATATGATAAACAGAGCTGCATTACCTCATACTCATGACCAGAAAAGTGGAAGCGGCGGCAACTGTGGCATAATAAAAGTCCTGCTGCTTGCGGAGTGTGTTGCAATCGCTTCAGCGGCCTCGTTCAGCTCCCACAACACTCGGTCCTGCTCTGCTTCATACTACAGTAACGTTAATAATCGCATCCATGAACATGATTTCTTCCCGAATCCTATCCCTGTTCTTTTGTACCATCTGTTGAGGTGAAGACCACTTCAAGATTCCGCACTCAAACTTGCCGTCATCAAGCTACGCCTTTGTTTTGAATAGGCCTCTAGCGACCTCTAGCGGACAGAAATCTTACATATTGCACCTTTTAAATAAAAACGTTAGCTAAATGATAAAATATTATTATTATAAATAAATAATCTATAGGGATTTTTAAAAAATCTATAAAAAAAAACATTACAAACTTTTATTTGAAGCAAAAAAGACTATTTTAGAATAAGACAAAGGTACAAGACCTTTTTAAGATATTTTAACAGTAAAGACATTTATAATGAAACACATATTTATATTTCAAATAAATTCTATTCATCAAATAATCCTGAAATGTAATCCAATAATCCAAATGTATCATGGTTTCCACAAAAGTATTAAGCAGCACAACTGTTTTCGACATTGATAATATTAAGAAATATTTCTTGAGATCCAAATCAACATATTAAAATAATTTCTGAAGGATCATGTGACTCTTGAAAACAATAATTTTGTAATAATATTTCACAATATTACTGATAATAAATTGAGCCTTGGTGAGCATTAAGAGAATTCTTTCAAAACATTAAAAAATCTTACCATCCCCAAACTTTTGAACAGTAGCGTATTGTTAAATTATTATATGATTTTAAATAGATATATATATATATATATAATTAAGACAAAATTGGAAGCTGAAGCTCATGATTATGGTTATGGGCGTTACATTTCCATCGCTGGCTTGAGGTGTTTGGCCAATCACAATGCACTGGGTCAGCTGGCGAATCAGAGCACTCTGTGCTTTTTGGAAGGAGGGGTTTAATATAAATCAGTGTGTTTCAGACAGACTAGGAGTGGAGGAGCTGCAATAACATACAGTGTGTGAAAAATAATGTTTTTTTTTTTTTTAACATTAAATCATGTTAACCTATTCTATTACACCCAGTAATCCAAATAATGAACTTTTAAAGTAGCATCTTATGACCACTTTAAGCCTCAACATTCTGTCCAATCACAGGGCTCTATATAGTACATTACGTTAAATCACAACTCACTGTGACTACAATGAAGAATTAATTTTATTACAGATTTAGAATATTTACATCAAGCTTTCAGAGCATATAATCATAACTCCATAAGGTTTGTGTCCAGATAATAAGGATTTAATTCCCAGATATGTAGGGGAAAAGCACTCTTCCTCGCCCCCTCTACTGGCAGCTCGGGTGCTGTACACTGTGCGTTGGATATATTTTCTCTGAAACCTCACTACACTGAGGAACATTAAATGAAGCCTCCTTCACTGAAGCTATAAAATGTCTCAAGGCCAACCCCAATAAATAACACACTTACCCTCACCTCAGGCCTATTAATTACCTGGGATGCGCTTTACCACAACCACCTTCGTGCTGACTAGCTAATGCTTCCCCTTTGACCAGGACTGGAGCCTCAAATGTCTCTATGGGGACGAGCTCTAATTAATCCTCTGTTACTGTTGTAATGGTGCCTTCCAGAGGGAGACCACAGCAAAGCTCAGAAATATTATTTCACTCATACATTGTAAACAACAGTCCATCTCAGGGGAAGTGGAAGGGTTGGTGTTTGAGGGTTGAAGGGGTGAATGGGGCAAGACGTTGGGGAAATGCAACACTGACGCAGTTTTAGTCACTTGCTACGAGTAGAACTGTATTGTTTAAGCTCTTGTAATAGCGCTGTCACAACAGGGTATAATTCATAGAACGAATGGCAACCGAAAGCAATCCCTATAATCTCCAGTTTGTTCTCTAAGAATGTTCAGATTTATGGAGACGCTTGGCGGTAACTTACTTGAAATAGCATAGTTATAATATAAAGGTCCAGGTAGTCATATCCAATGTCCTCAATGTGAGAGCAGAAGAAAATGATTCAGAAGCAACTTATTCTATTACCCACTTGATTCTAACTTATTCTATTACCCACTTATTATTAGTCCACTTGAAAAGGTGTCTGAGTAATGATCATATGAAATCCGGTACAGTTGAATGTTATTTGTATAAAGTTGTGGAATAAAAATACACTCTTAAAAGTAAAGGTTCAAAAAGAGGGTTTTATGGCTATACCATAGAACCACCATTTTTATGGTTCTCCAAATAACCTTTCATGATCAGTTCTCTTAAGGGGGTCACACACCGGACGCGAAGCTCGGCGCCGCACAGCGTCGCGTCTCTGACAACTCAGGTATCGCACACCGGCCGCGCACATTATATACGCGCGAGCTCAATTTTGACTCGACTCCTGATAGAAGAGCTGCACAATGGGAGTGTTTTACGTCAACGGGGAAACATTACATGCGTATGCTTTAATATTTCGCACTGAGGTTAGTGTTCATGGAAAAATGGCACAACAAAGCAAAAGGAAAGAAAATGCTACGTTTATTATACATTTTTAGACTTTATTCAAGCTGTTAAACTTTCGAATGTGAAACTGATGTATCTTGCAGCACAGGGTGAAGTCAGTATGTACATTAACGACGATTTGAGAGAAATATAATATACATTTAATGTAAAAAAATGTACATGGCGCTCTGTGGCGCGGCAGGATTTTAAACAACTTCCTGAGTCGTTGCTGGGCGCCGCGGACAGGCGCCGAATGTCGAGCTACGCGTCCGGTGTGCGAACCCCTTTAGTGTGAAGAACATTTTACAAATCTAAAGAACCTTTTTCCACTATAAACAACCTTTTGTGCAATGGAAAGGTTCCATGGATGTTATTAATTCTTCATGGAAGCATAGATGCCAATAAAGAAACTTTACTTTTAATAATGTACATATAAACTCACATAAAACCATATTAATTAATAATGATTTCAATAGCGGATTACTTTGATAAAATAGAATGCATTGAGTTCATACCAACTGCAAACATACTGTCCAAATGACTGTACACCAGACCAACTTTTCTAATAATAATAATTATTATAAGTAGTAGTAGTATAGCAGCAGTAGTAGTAGAAGCAGTTTTTATTTATTTTTTAATGATAAAAATACAAAAAAAAATATATATATATATATATATACCTAATATGCTGTTGGTCCTCCACGTGGTGCTAAAACAGCGCCAACTTGACAAGGCATGGACTCTACAAGAGCCCTGGAGGTGTCCTCAGGTATCTGGCACCAAGACGTTAGCAGCAGATCCTCTAAATCCTGTAGGTTGCTAGGTGAAGCACCACGGATCAAACTTGTTGGTCCAGTACATCCCACAGATGCTCAATTGGATTGAGATCCGGAGAATTTGGAGGCCAGGGCAACACCTTGAACTCTTCATCATGTCCTTCAAACCATTCATGTGCAATGTGTGCAGTGTGCATCATCCTGCCGAAAGAGGCCACTTCCACCAGGGAACACCATTGTCATGAAGGGCTGTACCTGGTTTGCAGTACAGTAGGTGGCACATGTCAAATTTTTGTCCACATGAATGGCCAGACCCATGGTTTCCCAGCAGAACATTGCCCAGAGCATCACACTCCATCCACCAGCTTATTGTCATCCCACAGTGCACCCTGGTGCCATCACTTCCCCAGGTAAATGGCGCACATGTACACAAGCGTCCACGTGATGTGAAAGTAAACAGGACTCTTTCTTCTTTCACTGCTCCAAGGTCCAGTTCCAACGCTCACATGTCCATTGTAGGCACATTCGATGGAAGAGAGTGATCATCATAAGCACTCTGACTGGACTGCAGCTACGCAGCCCCACACGTAGCAGAGTGTGATGCATTGTGTATTGTGACACATTCCTCCAGTAACCATTAAAATCTTGTGTGACTTGTGCCACAGTAGACCTTCTGTTGGCTTGGACGAGACGGGATAGCCTTCGTTGCCCTTGTGCATCAACGAGCCTTGGGTGCCCAACACCCTGTTGCTGGGTTGTAATTTGTCCCTCTTCAAACCACTGTTGATAAATTCTCACCAAGCCTTGTCGTTTCAGAGACACTCTGACCCAGTCATCTTGCCATTACAATATGGCCCTTGTAAACCTTTATTTAATTTCTTTTGTTCATTATTTTTTTTTTATGTTGTTTTTAATTTCATGTTTTCATGTGAAGTACTTTGTGCTTTACTGCTTAAAAGTGCTATACAAAAAAGTTAAATTATTATTTATTTTTTGTTTTGTTCACGTCGATGAGGCAAACACGCCAGATTCAAAAGTGCAATGTGAAAACAGACCAGCGGATGTAGGGGAATGAGGAAGAATCAAACTTCGGACCAAACAATAGAACAGAATAGAAGTGTGAATAGAGTAGCCAACGTGGTCAAGCTTTCTAACAACGTATTTGAGTGACTTATCCTTTGAAAAGGATTCTGATTTCTCGTCTATTCGGTTCAAGACTCAAATTGTCTTCTGGTTCTTTTGTGTGCAAGAGACAAAGGCAGAACATGGCAGCTCCTGTCTGTAATTTTCTGTCCATTAAGCACAACAATAGTGAATACGGCGAATACTCTCCGGTTCTGGCTCTCTGCTTCTCAGAGACCTTGGTGCTAGCCAACATCCAATAACAATCAACAGCTGTGTCTATGAACAAACGCCGTTCTCTGTCCTCTGAGCCCCAGAGGGAACGAATGCATCCATCCTGGCTCACCGACCTTCAGGAAGAATGGCTCTCTGAAAGAATTATACGTCGTATGCATTGACACCCATCCATACGCTTAAGAATATCAAGCCCTAAAATGGTCTCCAGTGGCTCGGCCAAGGTTACAACTGAGAAACCATGTGCTGCGAAGACGATCCCCCTCTAAAATACATTCCAGGTGCTTAAACAACACTCTTTTAAAGTCGATAAATGTCTGTGATCAGCAACTATAACAAATATAGAAGCAAATTATGTGATCTCATACAGATCCAGTTATACAATGATCGATAAATCGTTATAACACCAAATTCAGGAAATAAGGATTATGATCACGAACGCAAGGTCGCTAGCAGGCTAAAGGAAGGAAAGATGTGCAAAGAGGGCCCACGGGAGCCCGGGAGGAGATTGTTGACCGCAGCGCTGTGGCCGCCTGACAGGACTTGGGCATAAACAACCACAACAACACAAATTCAGACAGAGGAAAGGTGGCAGGCAGACAGCAGCAGCTGTGGGTGGACAAAAAGCTGCGTTTAATCGTTTGACTGAGCACAACATAGAGCCGTACTGCGGTCACACACACACACTTTAAACCCCATAGACTCTCTCCAGCAAAGCCACACGCGGCCCAGCATCCCTCATTTCCCCCGTGGGTGCAGGACAGTGGCCCAGGATCACAGGAGGCCCCTGCAGCTGGAAGGCAGAAAGGCCGAGAGGAGAGAGACTGGAGTACTCCCTAGAGTAGAGGCTTTTGGGTATTATTTTGCTCTGGTGTGTTCAGCTTGGCCAGACTGTCTCATGTATAGCCTGAAGCGGCTCAGGGCAGGGGGGTTGTAGTCAAATGGGTCTCATGTTCTTTTGAGCATGAAAGATGAAAGAAAAAAAAGCCACATCTGTGGTGGCCATTTATCGATGAGACGTAAACAAGAAAAAGGGAGGGAGGGAGATGGAGAAACAATTATATTCATTCACTCTCTGTAGAAATGAGTAATACTGTATGTCTGTGAATATGTTGCTGAAAGTTTAGATTTTTTTGCTAATTTGTTGCATTTTATTTTAATGTAATTTATTAATATATAATATGATTAAATTAAATGTTTTTGAATGAAGTTTCATTCTCACCAAGGCTGCATTTATTTGATCAAATTTACAATAAAACAGTAATATTGTGAAATATTATTACAATTTAAAATGTTTATTTTAATATATTTTAAAAAGTAATTTATTCCTTTGATTGCAAAGCTGTCACATGATCCTTCAGAATTCATTCTAATATGCTAACATTCTTCTTTTTTATATTTCTTATTTTTATTTCTTATTCTTATCAATGTTAAAAACATCACTTTAGAACTAGTCATGAAGGAATGTTGAGTCCCTCCACTGTATTTTAAATAAAAATTACAATAGGACATAAACACAATTCAGTCAAATGTACAAAAGCAGTGCTCTGTCTACAGGATGCAAGTTAAATACAGCCTTGATATTAAATTATTAAATTTAACATAGCCCAATTCAATTTGCTCAGGAACAAGTAATAGATTAATTAGACCAAGGATTGCCTGTTTTATGTTCCCAAAATCAATTATATCTCAAGTTTAACCACGAGATGAAGCTGTTTTCTGTGGGTACTTGAGTACTGAATGTCCGCTAATGCTCTGGAGCTAGCATCCAAAAATGTCTAAACAAATTGTAAAATAAGCGCTATGGTTAAATATGAGTCACACATTTCAGGTCTAAACAACTACATTGTTGTCTAAAAAAACTTAAAACTACATTCCGTTACAAAATAATAGTAATATCTACAAAAATATGGTGGGTGTGCTCGACCGCCTTGACACTGAAAGCGGAGTGACTCAAATGACGAAACGGTTCCCGTGAGAGAACTGGTAGAATATCACATGGCAGGAAGACCTCTCAGCCAATCAGATTCGAGAAGCAGAAAGAACTGTTGTACAATTTATATATATATATATATATATATATATATATATATATATATATATATATATATACACATATTATATATATATATATATACACATATTATATATATATATATACATATTATATATATATATATACATATTATATATATATATATATACATATTATATATATATATATACATATATATATACATATATATATATATATATATATATATATATATATATATATATATATATATATATATATATATATATATAAAGTGCTGTCAACGTTAAAGCATGCGATTTAATGTTTTCCAGTTTAATGTGTTAAAAATACTTAATGCAATTAACGCTTGCCTTAAACAGTGCCTTAAAGTTACACAGCTAATATAACCCTCAGAATGGATCTTTACAAAGTGTTCGTCATGCATGCGGCATGTATGCGTCGGATTATGTGAGTATCGTATACGGTTATATTGTTTACATTGATTCTGAATGAATTTGAGGCTGTGCTCCGTGGCTAAAGCTAACATTACACACTGTTGGAGAGATTTATAAAGAATGAAGTTGTGTTTACGAATTATACAGACTGTAAGTGTTTAAAAATGAAAATAGCGACAGCTCTTGTCTCCGTGAATACAGTAAGAAACGATGGTAACTTTAACCACATTTAACAGTACATTAGCAACATGCTAACGAAACATTTAGAAAGACAATTTACAAATATCACTAAAAATATCATGATATCATGGATCATGTCAGTTATTATTGCTCCATCTGCCATTTTTTCGCTGTTGTTCTTGCTTACCTAGTTTATTGATTCAGCTGTGCACATCCAGATGTTCTGCCCTTGTCTAATGCCTTTCATAATGCTAATGTTGGGAACGTGGGCTGGAATATGCAAATATTGGGGGCGTACACCCCGACTGTTACGTAACAGTCGGTGTTATGTTGAGATATTCGCCTGTTCTTCTGAGGTCTTTTAAACAAATGAGATTTACAGTATATAAGAAGGAGGAAACAATGGAGTTTGAGACTCACTGTATATCTTTTCCATGTACTGAACTCTTGTTATTCAACTATGCCAAAGTAAATTCAATTTTTGAGTCAAGGGCACCTTTAAGTGTGCCAAAAGAGAAAAAGAGGACGCAATGTCTGTGAATGTCCTGTCACACAAACGACGCACAGAAGGACGCAAGCCAGTATTGTGAGCATGGACGGCTTGCCTGAATCAAGTTCTGCCACTCTTGAACGAACAATAACACACACAATATTGCCAAAATGTCCATTTTGTCGAGTATCCTCATAAGAGCAGCCTTGAATGAGTTAAATAAAGTTTTAAATGAAAGTAAAGAGCTGTGAGAGAGTGCGACGCGTGTGAGATCTGCGTCATGTGCAGCAGCGGCAGCTCTTAAAGTGACAGCAGCCATTGCTGTCTGTCATTGAAGATAATGAAAGAACAGAGAAAATTACTCACTGCTCTTGACTAAAGAACTTTTGTAGCTTTAATAATGATTATCTATATTTAATTTAGGCTATAAATTATGCAGTGCAGACTGTTTGGTAACTTTATTCAATTTCTGTATTCTGTTAGACAGGTAGGAAGGCAGGGCACAGGTAAATATGACATTTATTATGGGTTTATGTGAGGATTGTTTAAAGTTCACTTAAATTAAAAGTTGTTATATTTTTGAAGCCTAATAAATGAAAATTCAATTACACTGTTGAATGGCTATTATTCATTTTTAAAGTTTGGAGAAAAAATCAATTTCATCGAGACATCAGTAGCAGTATTAGTATCAGTGATACTGGCCTTCATTCATAAAAAGATGCCATTAAATAAGTACTTAAAATATACTGTCTTCATGTTGTTTCTTTATGATTTTTTAATTTGGAGATTATAATAATTGGAAAATATATTAAAAATGTATAAATATGTAATGTTTTTAATTGCAATTGATCATGATTAATCACAGAAAAATGTGTGATTAATCAAGTACATTTTTTTTAATTGATTGACAGCACTATATATATATATATATATATATATATATATATATATATATATATATATATATATATATATATATATATATATATATATATATATATCATAAATAAAGGACTTGGAAATTGAAAATTGAGAGCAAGACAAAAAGAGAGATATAATTCCTTAAAAAGTGCACTGAATTTTTCATTTCTTGCACTCTCTCTCTCTCTCTCTCTCTGCTTTTTTGTTTAATCTGGCACAGTTGTGTTCAAACCTGACAATTACACATTAAAACTTCACCTGTGGGTAGGATGGATCATCTCACTTCTGCTATAGAAACAAGTCCTAAAGTGTGAGAGTCAAATGGCGAGTGACAAGTTAGCCGCCTTTGCAGCCAAAGGTGTTAGCAAATTATGAGAGGGGCTGTAACAGTGGGCCAGCTCAATGTGCTAAGTGCACTCAAATGGACTCGCTCATGGACTAATGATGAGACCACAAGCCTGGCTGCCGGCTTGCCCAGGGGCCCACTGTCTGTATGATATCACACCTATACTAAAGAAGCCGTGTTACCAAAGAAGCCTAGAGAAAACAATGGAGAACTATTATATATGATGAATGAAATGCTCATTTAAACATTATAACAGCAAATCAGAATCAAAGTCAGAGTAGACATTTTTAATTTGGTGCAAATGAAAAAATGAGGCTGTGAGGAATTCATATTCTGTTCTTAAAGGGAAAGTTAATCTCAAACGAATTATTATTATTGGCAATATTTTTTCAGTTGAATGCAAAAGAATTACACGTCCACAGAGAAAATTGGCAGAATTTTTCAGGTGGTGCAATTTAAAGGATTAGTTCACCCAAAAATGAAATTTCTGTCATTTATTACTCACCCTCATGTCGTTCCAAACCCATAAGACCTTTGTTCATCTTCAGAACAAAAATTAAGATATTTTTTGGAGACGCTATAGGTCATTTTTCAAGCACCTTATTATTACCTATATTTACGTTTTAAAGTCATGCGCCCTCTGATGATGTAAAAACAATGACAGTGTCGTGTTAAGTCTGTCGTCATGAAATGATGTATGACTGTCGTTACCAATCAAAATGCGTGTTCATTTAAATGCAATGTGTGGACTTTTTACACTATTTCTCCTATTTCCATTTAGCAAAAATCATTTTTTTATTAGCTACTACAACCACCCCAACCCTAAACCTACCCTTAGTGATTTATAGTGCATATACACTTTATGAGCACATGCGTTCCCTGGAACCGAATCCACGATTGCATGATCACATGATTGCGTATTGTTATATATTGCAATGCTCTGCCAAAATATGATGCAGATAAAAGGGAACAATTCATTAAAATGAAAGTGTCCTGTTGTCGATAGGGGCGCCACTTTAGTAAACACTCCTATGAGTCTTATTTCAGGGAAGTGACAAATGACCTATATAGTCATATTGGTTGGAGAACATGTTGAGTTTTTTTTATTTATTTTTAGTTTTTTTTTATCCCCAATAGAAAGCAACAATGACTATCATTCAAGGTTCAGGAAAGTACTAAAGACATCGTTAAAATAGTCAACGTGACTACAGTGGTTCAACCTTAATGCTATGAAGTGACAAGAATACTTTTTGTGCACAAAAACAAAACAAAAATAACTTCTTCTCTACCCTGTCAGACTCGTACACAGTTAATTTAGTGAATGCTGTTCAGCGTTTCCATGTTTACATCAGAACGTCGACTCAGTATTCATCTGCCAGTAGCTCTAGTGGGAATCAACGCTTCTCTTTTTTATGCACGGCATCGAGTATGGCAGGTTCTTCTTCTGTAGCATCCCCGGTTCTGGCTAGTCCTTCTCCTTTCAGATGTAAAATTTACAGCTTTGGTGTACATTGTTCTACAAATTTGTTTCTTCCATCTTTATGTCAGATGTCACCTGTTGGCAACCTAAGTGTGTGTGTGTGTGTGTGTTTGTAATTGCAATTGTGATTGTAAGCTATTTAGGTTGTTTGCTGTTAGTAATTTAACCATAACAGGTTAACAAATTAAATTAATTGTACATGTAAAGTTGTAAAAGTTTAATATTAATCACCTTAAAGGTACAATATGTAAAATTTTTGCAGTAAAATATAAAAAAAAACACTAGGCTAGTGTTATATATTTTGTCCAGCTGATTACAAACAGTATCTCTAATGTTTTCAACTACTTGTAAATCATGAGAAAATTCCCATTCTAAACAGTGACACGGGGCAGTGCAGTCACCTGTCAATAACGTCAGTTACCTTTGTTACCGCCTTTACTGACGTAGAAACCACATGACAACAGTGCCGTGGACAAATGCGGAAGTAGAGTCTAGCGTCCAGCAAACCACTAGCTTGCTTCAAGGAGTTCCTTATTTACTTCTTGCACGTTTTATGGTGGCTTGTGTTACTTATTTATGGAACATAATTACTGTTTACCATCTGCCGCTGGTTCTGTCGACAAGGACAGCTCCCGTAAACTCATGACCGGAAAAGGGGAAGGGGCGCCGGTGACTGTTTCATAATAAAAGTCCCGCTGCTCGTGAGGCGTGTGTTGATCAATCGCTCCAGCTCCTCGTTCAGCTCCCGCAACACTCGCTCCTGCTTTGCTTCATACTACAGTAACGTTAATAATCGCATCCACGAACATGAGTTCTTCCGGACTCCAATCCCTATTCTTTTGCACCGTCCGTTGAGTTAGACCACATGTCCCAAGTTTCCGCTCTAAAACTTGGCGTCATCAAACTACGCCTTTGTTTTGAAATAGGCTTCTAGCGACCTCTAGCGGAAAAAAATATCACAAATTGTACCTTTAACTTTTCAATCGAAGGTCTGTTTTCATTGCTGAGTGTATGAATGGAAAATTGAAGCCCAGTAGAACAGTAGTTGTCCAATTTATTGAGTTTGAGGCAACAGTCCCTGGAATTACAGCCAAAGTTCAACCTGCCCTAAACAGTGAAGAGCCGCTGATTCGCAGGGCAATGAAATTGTGGAGTCTGAAGGATCTAAAGGTATTTCATTGCTGTGTTTTTATGCAGAATTTTTTTTTTACACTTAACAATTTAACGCTAATTGTTCATTAACACTGTGTTATGTTTCATTTATTTGACAGTTGAATGTTTATTTAAATGTTATGTACAGGTTCACAATACTGGAAGCAAAGTGATTGAAAAATACTTGCTGTTTCGGAGGAGGAATTTCAGCATTTTCAACAAAGGAGCAAACGAAAGAGGCCTAGGTACAGTAGACTTTTTTCCCCTCAAGTACATTTTCTAATGATCAGAAATGGTTAAAGGGATAGTTCACCCAAAAATAAAATAAAAGTTGGTAGCTACTCTGAAAGGTCTGACTGGTGATGAGTATGGGCCTCGTCTGGTAACGTTCCAAGAAAGCGGAAGTCAAGCAACGATTACTAGCATGAGCTGGGTTGGAGGTGAAAATCGCCAGGGCCTCTGTGAATGTGTGTTGTGTAGAGAAAGAGGAGGGGTAGAGGTGAGATGACTGGTGAGATGACAGTCAAAACAGCAGATTTCACCTATTAAGGTCGCAGGTAGGAGGGCTGAAGGGTGCAATTGATATCATTGTCACCAGCTAATCATAGAAGAGATCAAATGACTCCTCAAGCTCCTGTCTAATTTGGACTTTCTTTCCCGATCCCAAGACATAAATATTCCATTTAACTCACTGTTGGAAGCTTTACGTTCAGACAAAAACATAATGTGTGAGTGGCTGCTCAGTGTGGGGTGGATATTGTGAGACTCCAAGCATCTGTGCAGCACCCTCTACATTACACATGTAGAAACTCATATCGTTAAATTAAGCTCTTGGCTCAATTCCAGCACAAAGCAGTGAGAACAAAGAATTACGCTCGCCCGCTCGCAGAATGAAAGGCAGAGCTCCAACCTGCACTGAAAGACTAAGATGACCAGATTTCTGAAATGAAAACCAGGGACATTAGTAGTGCATATATGATTAAAACTTCCAGTGTTGTTAAATATAAAAACAGGGAGGCAATTCTGGATTTGTGAATTTTGACCATGGTAAATGTAGTACTGTGATCTAAAGACACTATAAACTGTAAAGACTGTTCAGAGTCAACTGGGTCAAGTCTTTCTTAGGGCGCATTTCCCAAAAGCATCATTAGACAACTATGGTTGCCAGTTCCATTGAACTTGGTAACGGTAATTCCGTTGGTAATAACGGAACTTGCAACCATAGTTGCTTTTGGGAAACGCACCCTTGGTTAGCATGACCTGTTAGCTCCTGCTGGTAGATGTTTTAACTACATCATCTGTTTCCAAAAAGTATCTTTCTCGCATGATGGCCAATAATCAGTATGTGTATCCTAAGTCACAGGAGATCCACACTCCAATCCAGAAGGGGGCACGCATGGTAATGCAATGCTGTTTGCCAACTGCCACAACAGGAAGATGAAGAACAGACGATCTGTGTGCATAGATATGGTTACGTCAAATCTTTCAATCAGTGTTTCAACCGCAGAAAAAGCGCAAAGCAGCTTGAGAATAATATCTCAGGTAGCATCACATTTACCTCAGGTAAGTCATTTAGTGTCCACAGCATGTCAGTTCACTAGATAGGGGAGAATTTCACTAAATATGTGCACTATATTAGCTTATATATTCATTTAATTCTTTACTTGTTAGTAATGTCTTAATTATTTAATATATGTTTAAATAAATTTGTTATGAAAACAAGTTATAACAGTAAATGTGTAAATGATTATATTTCAAAAATGAATTGGAGTACAAAAATAATTGGAAAATAATTTTAGGATTTAGAATCCATCCATCACACATTTGGTGGAACATTTCAGGAGGATAGTACCTCCTGGGAAAAGCCCATTCACCTCATGGTAAACAACAATATAAAAAACATATTGAAGTTATCTTGATATAATTTCACATGTGGTGCATGGCCTCTTTGGCGTCATATTTGTGGTTTGATTGGGTGTTTCCTCCTCTGAGAGGTCTGGAGAGTGAGGTTCGCTCTGGTCTGTGTTCGAGGCAGGCGTGAAGATGCCTCTATTGATGAGAACAGTAGCTCCAGGGGGCTCCTCTAATCTTTCCAGGCCATCCAATTAGTGTTTGTCCGATTAAAAGCTGCCCCCCATGCTTTTTTGTCAAAGGGGGGCTGTATGCAGTCACCTGGGCCTGGCGGACAGCTGCCGATGATGAATTGTTCATTTGTTCTCTTGTAGCTGGGGAGGGCCCCCAGGCCATTACACAGCCCAGCATATGCACCGCAATTTTAAGCAGGAGCTAGAGCAGACCCATCTCAGATTCAGATCAGAGCCAGAGGTCAGCGGGGTCACTTCTCAAGCCATTTCAAGGAGGACATTGGCTGCTGGGCTTTTAGCCTGGGAAACAGACAGGGAGGTGAAATTATTGCAGATTAAGATCACAAGGGAGATCATGAATTGTATTACACACTGACACATGCACACAGAGAACCTTGGTGTGATTTTACAGCAATAGTATAGAGAGGACACAGTGCTGTCTGCCTGTATGTGAGATTTACTACTTCAGACAACAAAAGCTTATGCATATTTACCATCTGAAGCACTGAGATGTCAGTCAAATCGTCTAGAATCATGTCTCTTATCCACTCAATTGATCATCCAGACAATTGATTTGACCTTTGGCCTCCTCTCTTAATCTGGTCAGTCAAGTCCAAGTTAGCACAAGCGGCCCTAGAGTGAAATCCCATGATAATCAGTCAGATGATTCTTCACAAGAATATAATATTTTGATATAATTTAATTTTGAATGTAATTCAATTTCTGAATGAATAATTACTTGTTACAAAGAAATATTATATATATATATATATATATTATATTGCAAATCATAAAGAACAAAATCATTAATCATTAGGACAGCCTAAATATAGTTCTATAGTATAATAATGATTGCATTGTTTTGTTAATTGAAATAAAGTTAGATAAATCTTAGACCTCAAAAATGAGAAATGTTGGCAAATAACTGAAATGGCAAATAAAAGCTAAATAGAAATTTATAAAAAAAAATAATAATAAAAATGACAAGTTTAATGATAATAAAACTAAAATTAAAATGGGAAATATAAAAATAAATCAAAATATTAATACATACTGCTATAATAATACTAAAACACCACTGTAGCACATGCAACACATGATTCACAACATGACATTTAAATGCTTTCAACTGCTGTAATTTAATTTTTGAAAGTGAGAAATAATGTTGGGAAGGATGTTTATCCATCAGGATTTGATTGGTCTTAAGAATACAAATGGAAAGAAACATGTTATTGTAATTTTTTTTTTTCCTGCCCACATAGCCCCGATTACGTCAATCCAAAGGTTAGATTACATTTTAATTAGAGATTATGACAACAGACTTATTATTATTATTATTACAGTATGTGAAATGATGAATTTTGCACCAAGAACATTTATTGGGGTCACACATTTTCTGTAAAGGAATGCACGTGGCATAATGAATATGACAACACAGAGTAGTGAGAGTAGTGAAAGAGTAAAGGAGAAAGCGAGAGAGAGGCTAATGTGAGAACTGCTAAATTTCCATACCTGATCTGTTCGTGCAGTTGTCAAGAGGTTAGGGTGAAGGCCAATCTAGCTAGAGAGGAGCATGGATTAAAGTCTTTGAGATATGGATCTCTAGGCTCTCTGACTCTGAGTACTGGGCTTAAGTATCATATCCGTGGACAGACAGATCGATACTCAGCCTTTCTTTTCCTCCTCCTTCAAGGAGATTTCGGTAGTTCTTTTATGGGGTTCTCCTCCCTGCCCTAATGACACAGAAGGAGCAGGATCGTTTAGACTTCCCTTCGATCCCAGCACTCTTGATGGACTGCTACGAAGCTTCTTGCTCACATGTGTCGTCAAGTATATACACCATTCTCTGTCTGCTGAAGAGTTGGGTGTCAGGCTTAAACCTATAGAGAAAATCTTCAATAATAATGAGACAAAATAGCTGAAACCATAATGCAATATGGCAATTTTCGTATCTGTAATGGCTATGTCCATCATAGAAGCAAAGTCACACAAAAAAGAATGTGAAAAATGATCAAAAGTCCTCAAGTAATCTTTCCCTAAAAGACTCTTTTTGTCCAAAAGAGACATGTAAAAATGTACCTTTTTGTATGTCATAAAAACCAAGTTATAAGGAAAAGATGGATGTGAAAACTGACCAAAAGTCATCACTTTATGTCTGAAATCCAGATCAGTATAGTTCAAACCTTTTCCAGTGACCTTTAGTAATGTCAGAGGCCTTTTTGATCACAGAGTGAAAACAACATGAATCAAAACGATCGATTGACCCTCCAAGTCGAACAGAGAAGCGTGTCCTAGAAACAATGGGGTTCATGACACCATGGTGTTGTTCAATACTGCTGTAATACTGCGTTCAGGGAGTAGGAGAAACTTACTTCAAAGACACTGGGATTTTTAGTGATTGTGTACCATGTATGATTAACTGTATAAAAACAAATGTTCTGTTGCTCTATTACATGTCCATTGATTAAGACATAATGTTGAGTTCATTCAGATATTTATATTTTATATAAAAATGAAGTCAGATGTAGTTAGCATTGTCCCTTTAAAGGATTAGTTCACTTTCAAATTAAAATTTCCTGAATTTACTCACCCCCATGTCATCTAAGATGTTCATGTCTTTCTTTCTTCAGTCGAAAAGAAATTAAGGTTTCTGATGAAAACATTCCAGGATTATTCTCCTTATAGTGGACTTCAATGAAAATTACAGTTTCAGTGCAGCTTCAACGGGATCTACACTATCCCAGATGAGGAATAAGGATCTTATCTAGTGAAACAATCTGTCATTTTCTAAAAAAAAAAAAAAAAAAAAAAGAAAAAAAGATATACGTTTTAACCATAAATGCTCGTCTTGAACTAGCTTTCTTCTTCTTCTTCTTCTCTATTAGAATTCCAGCAGTGTAGACGCTGCTAAAGTGTATTACTGTCCTCCACAGGTCAAAGTTTGTACTAAATTGTCATATACAATATGCTAGTGCAAGTATATAACAATTAGTTCAAACTTTGACCTGTGGAGGGCAGTAATACACTTAGCAGTGTCTACACTGCCGTTTCAAAATGTCAAAGCTGAAATTTTTTAAGAAATCCGAGAGATATCTGACTCGTGAATAGACAGCAATTTAACCACCAAAGTCCAGAATGGTACTAAAGACATCATTAAAATAGTCAATATCCAAATAGACAATATCTTCTCTTATGCTGTTTGTTCAGTGCTTTCAGGTTCTGCGTCAAAACGCCAGCTCTGTATTGGAAGAGAGGATAAAGTCATTATTTTTGTTTTGTTTTTGCTCACAAAAAGTATTCTTGTTGCTTCATAAAATTAAGGATGAAACACTGCAGTCATGTGGACTATTTTAACGATGTCTTTAGTACATTTCGTGAGTCAGAAACCTCTTGGATTTCATCAAAAATATGTTAATTTGTGTTCCGAAGATGAATGAAGGTCTTATGGGTGTGAAACAACATGAGGGTGAGTACTTAATGACAGAATTTAAATTTTTGGATGAACTATTCTCTATTATATATTTTTTTACCACTAGGGGTCGCTAAGCCCTTAAAAACAATAACAAAGACGTAGATTGATGACGCAGTGAATGAGTGTGGAATCATGGAACTTGTAATGCCGATGGATCTAATAATATTTATGGGGAAATAATGTTAAAGGATGAGTGAATGCATTCATGTTTTTAACATGACTATGGTATGAAGCAGGGCGTGGCCAAGAATCTCAGGGGCGTGATTGCTAATGAGAAACAATAGTGCCACACACGAATCCCAGGGGATATAAAGGAATGAGGACATTTCATTCTACCGAATTACCCACAAGTGCTGAAATACTACTAATACAGGTCAGTTCATTTAACGAATTAAAATTTTGAAGTAACGCAGTGCCGGTGCTGCCAATTTAGCGATAATGGCACTAGATTTAGTGCCAAGTCGAAGTTTGTCACAAAGCTATCGCCATCTCGGAAACGCCACACCGATATTGATCCTCGTTTTATTTCTCCTTTTGTCACAAAGTTTGCTTGCCATGGTCGATAATGTTTGAACGGAAAAAAAACAACAGCGTGCCGATAGATGTTATGCAGCTGTCCACGTCTGTTGCCATGGTTACTATACAGCACAAGCAGAAACCAGGGATAACGCAGATATTACGTCACTGACAGGCGACAAGGGAGGGATGGGCACTATCTAAAAATGTGAATTTCTCTGAATTTACAAATTCTTGGAAACATTTACGATAATGTAAGTACACAAATGAACGAAATATATTATATTTTAAAGGTGCCCACGAACGTTTTTTTACAAGATGTGATATAAGTCTAAGGTGTCTCCTGAATGTGTCTGTGAAGTTTCAGCTCAAAATACCCCATAGATTTTTTTTAATTCATTTTTTTAACTGCCTATTTTGGGGCATCATTAACTATGCACTGATTTCACTCGACGCCGCCCCTTTAAGACGCGAGCTTCCTGCCACACGAGCTGTCAACTATCTTACAGCGCATTTACAAAGTTCACACAGCTAATATAACCCTCAAATGGATCTTTACAAGATGTTCGTCATGCATGCTGTATGCATGCTTCGAATTATGTGAGTAAAGTATTTATTTTGATGTTAAAAGTTTAATTCTGAGTGAATCTGAGGCTGGGCTCCGTGGCTAACGGCTAATCCTACACTGTTGGAGAGATTTATAAAGAATGAAGTTGTGTTTATGCATTATACAGACTGCAAGTGTTTAAAAAATGAAAATAACGACAGTCTTGTCTCCGTGAATACAGTAAGAAACGATGGTAACTTGAACCACATTTAACAGTACATTAGCAACATGCTAACGAAACATTTAGAAAGACAATTTACAAATATCACTAAAAATATCATGATATCATGCATCATGTCAGTTATTATTGCTCCATCTGCCATTTTTCGCTGTTATTCTTGCTTACCTAGTCTGATGATTCAGCTGTGTGCAGATCCAGACGTTAACTGGCTGCCCATGTGTAATGCTTTTGATAATTGTTGGGAACGTGGGCTGGCATTATGCAAATATTGGGGGCGTACACCCCGACTGTTACGTAACAGTCGGTGTTATGTTGAGATTCGCCTGTTCTTCGGAGGCCGTTTAAACAAATGAGATTTATATAAGAAGGAGGAAACAATGGAGTTTGAGACTCACTATATGTCTTTTCCATGTACTGAACTCTTGTTATTCAACTATGCCAGGGTAAATTCAATTTTTGAGTCAAGGGCACCTTTAATATAAAAATCTAACATATTGTGCCTTTAACCAAAGGCTTTGCTGCTGACCATCGATGATTCAATTCATTCAACAGTACTAATAATCAAAAATGACTTTAGATAAACCTCATTTTTGTGTTTTTTTTTTTTTTTTTGTCTTTATTGCTGAAGTAAGAGTGTTGAAGTTTCTTCACCTGTGTCCTATTCTTCTTTAATCCAGAAAGGCAGCACAGCTGGAAGGCTTATTTGAGTTGCGCCCTCTACTGAACAGGCATGAATTTGCATTTCCTTCAGCCTGAGGATTATTAATTTCACTTTTGGTATGAAAGGTATGAACATTTTTTCAAAATTAGAACCTTTTTTGTTATTAAAAAAAAACAAACAAGCAAGCCCAACCCAGATGAGAAAAAGTAAAGGAAAAGTAAGGTAATGCATTACTTTCCTTAAAAAGTAACTAATGCAATTAGTTATTTTTTAAGGAGTAACTTTTAAAACTACTTTCCCCAGCACTGAGAATGAATATGACCATTTCACCTTGAAAACAAGGTTGAAGGTTTACAGTGGGTTTTAGACACACTTTCATTTGTCTGTATGTATTAATTTTTGACAGAGCACAAGAACAAGAGATGAAAATTCACACAAAGTCCCTTTCATTGTATGATGCTCTGGGCCACCATAGAAATTTAATTTCATGCTGTGAGTCAAAGATGCTCCTTGGCAGCCAGTTCAGGAGACACAAGGATGAGAGAGAGAGAGAAAGAGAGAGAGAGATCAGTCTGATAATATTTCTTTCTCTGCTCTCACTGACCTAATTGGAGCCAAATGGTCTCTTTGGCTATAATGCAGAGATCATTAACCATCTTTCTTGGCCAGTTCTATTTACTTAGAAGGCAATTTAAACTTTCTAATTAATCAACACCAACCGTATGATGTCACTTGAGATGCATTCTGTTCTTACCAAATCAGAGCGGAGAACAGCTGCTTTAAATAGACACATTTAGGAACGGATCTCGCTGCCATACAGATCACAATGCTTTCATTAGTTTGTCATTTTGAATTTCCAGCCATGGCCGCCAAGAGGCTATTGCTGACACATTCTTGTAAATTGTAAAAAGATGCATTGGGCTCTTTTACTCGGTTGCCAGCCCTATCTTGGCGAGTCAGGCTTGCTTATAGTGCCAGGAATTAAGTACAACTGCCCCGACAGCTAAGCCTAGACTTAAACTGCACTAAGTCTATGTTAAAAACAGGCAAGTGGTGAAAAAGTGGCAAATGATTTTGAATATCAGCAAGAAAATAAAAGATGTTGGTCTGTTTTCCAAAATCCTTATCACACGGGTAAAGAAATGACAATGCACTACTTTGAATTTGATCTGAAAGGTGATTGATTGTGTTATTCTGACAGTGTGCAGAGTTCACACAGCAAACCGAACTTAGCAAATTTGAGGAGCTGGTGAAAAAAAAAAAAATTTAATTGGTCTAGTATGCATGATAATATGTGACCCTGGACCAAAAAAAAAAAAAAAAAAAAAAAAAAAAAAAAAGAGAGAGATTTATACATCATCTGAAAATGTATACATTGATTTATATATCATCAAATATGAATAAATAAGCTTTCCATTGATGTATGGTTTGTTAGGATATGACAATATTTGGCCAAGATACAACTATTTGAAAATCTGGAATCTGAGGGTGCAAAAAAAATCAAAATATTGAGAAAATCGCCTTTAAAGTTGTCCACCTGAAGTCATTATGCGTATGAAGACTTCAGATGCAAGACCTCTAAGTGCCATCTTAAATTTTCTTCTAAAATTACCATTTTTATCAAGCTTGTATGTTTAGGTTTAGTAATTTCACTTTAATGGCAATTAATAGGTCATTTGCATTGTCATTAAAGTGAAATAACTGAACATAAACATACAAGCTTGATAAAAATGCTCATATTAGAAGAAAATTTCAGATGGCACTTAGAGGCTTTTGCATCTGAAGTCTTCATATCCACTTAGAAAAATACATTTTTTATATATTTACGGTAGGAAATGTAAAAAAAAAAAAAATATTCATGGAACATGATCTTTACTTAATATCCTAATGATGTTTGGCATAAAAGAAAAATCGAGCATACAGTGTATTTGACCCATACAGTGTGACTTATGACTGGTTTTGTGGTCCAGGGCAGGGATGGACAACTCCGGTCCTGGAGGGCCAGTGTCCTGCAGAGTTTATCTCCATCCCTGATAAAAACTCACTTGCCTATAACCTTCTACTAATCCTAAAGACCTTGATAAGCTGGTTCAGGTGTGTTTGATTAGGGTTGGAGCTAAACTCTGCTGGACACTGGCCCCCCAGGACCGGAGTTGTCCATCCCTGGTCCAGGGTCACATATATGGCTATATAATAAATTATATGATTACCTAACTGAAATATTCTTATAAAATATTCATGATTATATAACTGAATTATTATATACAATAAAATAATATTTATCCAACAGACAAAGATTTTATCTTTGATGAACAGCCAGCAAAAATATTGCAAAGCATAATTAGACTACTAAAACAACCCTGCTAACATTAGATATCTTTAATTATAGATCAAGATTTATATAGAGGATATGGTTCATATCCAGTTTTAGTGGCTTACAGAAATTGAGACGGTCTCACTGTGTTTGTTTGCTGCGGTTTCCTAAGCACTGATTCTGTGGCAAAACCACTTTGTTGCTCTGATTGCAAATGATGTGTTCTAAATTAGCGTGTCCAAAGCTATGAATTTTTTGCTCAAAACTTATCACTGAGCGGGTAAAGGGATGTTTTATTTAGCAGTCTGGGAAACAAAAAGCCAAAATATCAAAGTCTAAAAGGCCTCAAACTGCATCTGGTTCCCCTCTTGTTAACATCAGGACAAAAAAAAGCCACTACATGCTGTTTCATTTCACGCTCATTTCCTTAAAGTTCGATTCTGGATGCATCTCTAGCTCTGGCACAGCAATATTATCTGGCAGATTGTTATGCAATGCTTTACAATCATTTCACAACTAAACGTAGGCAAAGTGGTACTATTAACTGAATCTTTAGCCTACTGGCACAAACCAAACTTCAAGCTCCGGAAACACTCATCAAGGAAGGCATGTCCGATCCTGTTCCGTTACCTATCGTTTTCTTCATCATGACCTTTCCATGACTGTCATTGACTACAATAAATCTAAGTTTGCCTGCATGCCTGTACATCCTGATGGCTTGCATCTCAGGCTTTAGTAATTTATGCATACAGATAGCAAATCAATTTTAATGTGCCCCAACCAACCTTTAAACTGGCAACAGTCAATTCATCTGTACAAAACCCTTGTTTAGATTTCAACAAAGGGATTGGAAAAAGTTGCAAGCCAGATTTAAACTCGTATGAGCACCTCACCTCAGTGTGCGCTACATTTAGCAAATGCTTTTATCCAAAACACTAACCACACATACTGAAAAAAAAAATGTTTTTGCTGCTTGTTCAAATTACTTAATTAAAATGAGCTGAAGCAACACAATTCCTACACATTTCGTCCTAACTTAATTTCATTGTGTTCAATCCACTTATATACATCTAATATTGAAGTTTACTTAATCAGTTTGTTTTGGGATTACATGAAAATTTTTTGTTCCATTAACTGAAAATGGGCGGTGCTTGTTAGTTCCCAGCATTCATTGCATATGTCTGGATCAAGAGAGGATGCTTTGGATGAATGAATCAATGAACCTCACAAAATTCACTTTGAGACTACTTAATTGGGTCACTTAAAAATTACTTAATTTCATCATGTTGAAGTTACATTAACAAATTATATTTATGTAACTTGATTCATGTGGGACCGATGTACACTATTGAATCATGTAAATTCAACACTATTTTTTTTTCAGTTGTAATGGGTATGACAATGTTGATATGTTTGGTCGTGGCGGAATAGATATGCTGCTGCTGCAGAGCAAGCACAGGACTTGCTACTGCCAATACATACACAACATGTTGCTGTGAGCAAGTAAGACATGCTGCTGCTTTATAATATAGTGTACATGAATTACCCATAGCAGATCTATACAGGTGGAGCTGGGGAGGGTTTCTGAAAGCACGCTGCACTGCTAAGGCTAATGCTACCCATGTATTTGAAGGTTGAGCAAAAGCGAGCTCATTGGCTACTGAATACAGCAGAAACTAATCAGCTGCGCCCTATAGATAATGATGTGATTACGAGCAAGTTGAGTTAAAGGACCTATTAGCCTGTGCCATCTAGAGTTTCATGACAGAACTTTGTATTTTTAAAATATCTTCATTTTTGTTTCACTGATGAAATATAGTCAAAGGTTTGGAATGACATGAGGGAAAGTAAATGATGAAAGAGTTATCACTTTTGAGCAAACTATCCCTTTAAGAACAGTTGTATGCCACCGTTCATTGCGAAAGGTCTTTAAATACACAGAGGCTCGGAGCTTTGAGAAGAAATTGCAGTAATCCTTCTTTTATCTCGATTAAAGAATTGCTAATCGCTTTTCTCCTTTTGTAAACGTATATGACTCTCTGCAGCAGTTTGTGAGATATCATTAATGAAGTCAACATTTATAGGCATCGCTCGGAGACTTCCAGACATCCAGCATACGGCTGATTGCTCCTTTAGCCCCCTCCCAGTAGCGCTTATACGCATTAAGTTCAGTCACATACCCTGCCGAACCCTATATGTGCTTCAAAGAGTCAAAGTCTAATTTAGTATCAGCAAATTAAGTGGAATATAATAACTTAATTAACAGCCGGAGAGCATAATCAATTTGGGAACACGCCGCTAACTGGTATTACATAATGGGACGTCTTTATTGCACAGTTCAATTTCTATCCAGGCAGCCTTACAGTGCACACACACCCCTGGCGGTGCGCGTCGTTGCAGACTTCGAATATATCAGGGGCCGCGGCGGCTGCAGCAAATGCACAGATTGAATTTCTTTTATTCCACTTAAAACAAACTTTGGCTGTAAGTATTACAGAGCCAGCCAATCAAAGGCTTGTCAGGGGATTAGTTCCATGCATATATATCCATTATAAAAATGTGTTAAATATTGAGAAAATGAGCAGCTGCTGCTTGGCCAACAAAGTTTTTGAGTGCCGTGTGAGAAAAAAGGGGTCGGTGGAATGAGATCGACAGGGGCGTATGGCAGCCATTATCTGTGTCTGATTAAAAGCACAACTCCCTCTTCAAGCCGGGACACCAATTCGCCTATCCACACACACACACACTCCATCTCTAACCTCACACACCTCCTCCAAGCCACAAACCACAGACATTTCTCAAGTCTCTGTGTCCTATTTAGTCATATACTCGCTCATAACTTTTGTGGTCATAGCAGTTTGCATATGAAGGGAAAATAAAGGAACCAACGACAGAAGAGGAGAGGAACGTGGATTGCTGCGGATCCCAAAAAGAAAAGTTACTGCCATGGAGTGTTACAATACTTCCATAACTGCTGTTGGAAGCTTGATTAAAAATAGTGTGAGCAGAAGGTTGTGGGTGTTCCGTGTGCCTGTGTGAAAATGTGGTAAAATCGGTCTCTCTCTCTCTCTCTCTCTCTCGAACTGTCTCTTTCCCTGGCTGTCTGTGTCTTTTTTAGTTCATTTGAATTCTGGCTAACATTCTGTGCCTGAGATGTGCATGGTGCTAATTCAGCAATGTTGCAATCTTTGTAGTATGACAATAAATCTAGGGCGTTGATTCTTGACAGCTGTCACCAGGATGCCAAAAACAGTTGCACAAGAAGTATTTTTGTTTTTGTTTGACTTTTTTTCCCCAAATAAAAAAAGGAATCGCAAAATTACATACGTGAAGAAAGTGATTTGCTAGCATTCATCCCATTCCCAATCTCAATGGCAGTATCTAGTGCACGATCCCTATAAATGGGAACCACAGAAATTTTTGAGCCAATCATGGGAGCTGTAAATACCATGTGACATCACCCTGGAACTGACATCATGACAATGCTGACTGGAATTCGTGACAATCCTGAGCTGTAAAGTGAACGCAAAAGTACAAAAAGTTACGGAATCTTTGACAATCTTTTATATGAGACTAAATGTTGACTCAATTTACTATTGTTCTTCCCTACACTATACATAACCTACCCGTCACAGGAAACTAACGTAATTTCAACATTCTTACATATATGCAACATTGGGGGTCCTTTAGTTTAACGACTAGTTAAAACATTCTAAGACTGCTCAACACACAGCGATGGTTTCCTGCGACTGAAGCAGATTTAAATACTTACACACGGAATTTGAACACAAACTGTAATCGCCGACTGAATGCACTGGCTCTGACTGGACGCGTTTGAATGCGATCAGTCATAAGTATCAATTTACATTCATAATCGGCCTTACAATCGTTAATTGTGTCCCCGGCTTTAGTGGGAACCCACAAAGTAGCATAAACCTGTGTGTGTGTGTGTATAAGGGCTTTTCACACTTGAAATAGTTAACCCTGGGCCATTGGGTAGATGGAATCCTGGGTTATCTTGCTTCGCGTTTCACACTGCTCATACTATACCCAGGGTTAAAGTCCTTATCTGCATATTAGTGGTGTCAGTGTTACTGACAGGACAAACGCAGCTCTAGCATTGTGTCTCCTCATTGCTGACTGTAATATCAAGTTTTTTTCTGAATTTTCAAACGATAAAGGTAAGAATGACAGTCTCTTCTTTACTCAAATTGTCACGTTTTCCATTGCCGTTTGACATTTTTCCTATCATAGGCTGAAAAGACTGTTTATGTCCATCTCCAGTGGACGGGCTTGTATATGTTAACTTTTTTGCACATATAGCACTGGTGCTCCAGAGGTTGAAAGTTTTGTAGCACAGGCCACGCAATTGTAGCACAAGTATGAAATGTCTGTTCCTTATACTTGTTTGATTAAAACGTTGCGATTTTTAAAAGCTAAATCCCGATTTCGGTTTAATTTCAGTTAATCGTGCAGCCCTAGGTAAACTTCACACACATGCACACAACAAACCAGCGGCTCTGTCTCACAAATGTAAAACTGTATCGCACACCTGCTACTGTGGTAAATTTATTCATCGCAAAGACCGATTTTACCGTAGCATGCATGTCACATTACATGTACAGCCCTGGACATAGAGATACATGCTAACTCGGCTGTTCAACGGATGAACGATTCTGATTATAAAACAAATGAAACACATTTGCTTCCAGTTTCAGTACATTTGTTTGCATTCAGACACTGCCTGTTTGTAATTATTTAACTACTTTACTCACATAAAGCGATATACAGTATATCCTATAATCATAATTATTTCAAAAGGCGGCCTCTTAGTCTTTCCAGAAAGCCCATACTCAGACATCCCACCCTGCAAAAACCCATTTCAGGGAGGTGGCATCAATCGAAAAAAAGAAGAAGAAAGAAAGAAACAATATTACTACATAATATAATATGTCTACTATTATTTGTGGGCGTCAGGGAGCCCCTATCAATATGCGGGAGAGTCCTGGACCTTCCGTCAAAGGTGGGATGTCTGCATACACCAATGCAGTAACTGCACCCAGAGTTTTTAATTTATAGACTTTTTTGGGTTGAATTTGTGCCATTTTGTCATAGCAACCTAGCCACTTCTTGTAATAACAGAAGCTTTTTATGCTACATCAAATCATTTCCTGCAAATCAAACACTCCAATTAGTTCAAGTAGTCCATGTGTATTTGTGACAGGAGTACAATCTCACCTTCAGTAGATCAAGTTCCCCTCAAAATACGCCTATAATTAAATGATGCTGGAGAGGTGGTCACTCATTTTGCTTCAGCTTTAGCTAAATGACACAGAACATATACTGTATGTTATATTAGAAATGTGTATATGTGTATTTGTGTATTGTGGGTTCAAATAGTAGCTACTAGCATGCCTGACATTTCTGACATTCACACTGTTTAAAGGGGACCTATTATGTCCCTTTTTACAAGATGTAATATAAGTCTCAGGTGTCCCCAGAATATGTATGAAGTTTCAGCTCAAAATACCCTCCAGATCATTTATACTATACCATGTTGTATGCTCCGTTTTCCTTAATTATCATGAAAGTTTATTATCTGCATGAGTTTTAAAGTCAGTAAAGTCACACAGAAAGCTGGATGTCAGACGGCGCGTCCCGTCAACGTGAATATTAAGTTCTCTTTCACGGCTTATTGCGCTTAAATTGCCAAATACATACAAGGTAATATAAAAAAACAAAAAAAAACAACACAAAGTTCACCCAGTCAGTTATGTCTGTGAACAAACAGCAGGGGAAAAATTGTGTAATATTCAGTTCCTACTGCTGTATATGCTGTTAATATGAACCAAAAAACACAAAAGAAAAACATAAAATCACTCACTGCTCTTGACTGAATAACATTAGTAGCTTAGTTCAATATTAATATTATAAAGCGACGAGAATATTTTTGGTGCGCCAAAAAAAACAAACAAAAAAAAATAATAATAAATTGTATATAAATAACTTATATAGTGATGGCCGATCTCAAAACACTGCTTCATGAAGATTCGGAGCGTTATGAATCTTTTGTGTTGAATCAGCGCCAAAGTCACGTGATTTCAGCAGTTTGTCGGTTTGACACGCGAACCTGATCATGATTCAACACAAAAGATTCATAACGCTCCGAATCCTCATGAAGCAGTGTTTTGAAATCGGCCATCACTTTATAAATAGTTTTGTTTTTTTTGGTGCACCAAAAATATTCTCATCACTTTATAATATTAATATTGAGCCACTGTACTCACATGAACTGATTTAAATATGTTTTAGTACCTTTATGGATCTTGAGAGGAAATGTCATTGCTCCCTATGAAGGCCTCACTGAGCCATTGGATTTCAACAAAAATATCTTAATTTGTGTTCCAAAGATCTCACGGCTTATTCTGAAACACTGCTTGTGATTTATGGGGATTTATAAAAAGTGGGTGGATTTTTACCATTATAGGGTGGTTGTGTACACACACTGCCAACAAACATTTATGTTCAAACACCATGTAAAAGTGAATTTTGCATAACAGGTCCCCTTTAATATTACTCCCAGAACTGAAAAGATGGAAAGAAAAAAAATCTGCAATGTTAATGCAATCTAAATTAAGTAGGGTGACATATTTGATACGAGATTAAGAGATATTTCAAAGTTTTATCTTCCCAAGCATCATCACTGCACATGACCTGGCAGCTTTCTCAAGTGTCAACCTCTGTATCTGTGAAGCACAACCCTTTATTTTGTGAGCAATGGCTTTTATATAAATCTAGCCTTCCTGGTATCTAAAATGGCTTTGAAAAAAAAAATAAAAAAGTTTAATGTAAAACTTCAAGGGCGGGATGAGAGAATAACCAGGAATAGCCACTCTCAGATTTGGACTGCCTCAGGGTTCACCATTCAAGCAAACACAAAGATTACATTCTTACACAGCATATATAGAAAAGGACAGGAGAGGTGAGTTAGAATTGGAGAGAATGTGAAAAGGAAGGTTTAGAGTGGCAAAAGAGGAAAATGAATATTGCTAAATGATAATTACTTTCAAAATCATTGCAAAATAAACCTAAATGGCTTGGCAGAGTTACAGAATTCCATATTATTTAAATCATTCAATCAATCAATCAGTTTGAAACAGTTAAGCGAACTGCTCATTTTGCATTGTGGACAAGTGTGGGTGCTAAAAGCTAAGCTAAGAATGCTGTAATTCAGAGCCACAGGTCAAATTTCTCTTGGAGCCAGAGAAACCCATGCCCGTTGGGATGGTACTTAACTGTTTGACTGAAGTGTTGAAGTCAAGCTGAAATATTAGAATAACAAAGGCTGAGATGTCTGATTTGAGAGGGTTTGTGGGGTTCATATGAGTGAAATCCAGCGATACAGGCTGGAGATTAGAGAAGTCAAAAGTGATCATGTGTAATTGGTTATCTCACCTCCAGCACCTCGGAAGGAATTATCCCCCGTAAGCCTCCTTAGACTCTTTAGTGGACTTCCACTGGAGAGGAGGAAAGTTTGCAGGCTTTGAAAAGGCAATCTTAAAAATCTTCGCGTTACCTGCTCCCACCGTGATGAAAGGCGAGATACTCTGACAGCAGCCACAACTCAGGTGCACACGTTTTAATATTCACCCTCTCTTCCAGCGCAAGCTGACACACCCAAGGAAAAAAAAACGCGGACTGTACTGTGGGAAACTCGCGGCGGGCAATTATTTCCAACTTTTGGTGAACTCGCTGTGTAGGAAAACAGCGGTCCTTTTGAAGTGATCATCGGAGCTTAATTTGGATGTTTATTTTGGCCATTAGTTTCCAGTCTTGCGTCTTATTGAATTGTTAATCCTGAGGCGCTGAGATACACAAAGAGAGTGATCTGAATTATGGTATCAGAACGACTTAATGAAATGAGTGTTGTGTGCCTCATTTAATCAATATTGGAGTATCTGCCAATTAGCACTATTATTTCACTGGCAAGCGAAAATCAGGACCCTGCTAATTTATCAACGACTCCATCTTTCTTACTGGTAGCATTACATATGTGATAACAATGGCTAATTTTTGATTTTCCTGCTTTAAATTATAAGGGGGAGGCTAGATTCTAATTAAGCTCCATTGGAAGTGTTGATGAGGTTTAACTAGCAAAATTAATTAAAAGTTTTGTAAAGATTAGAATCATGACGTTTTGAGTATTTAATCAAAATGCATTTTGCAATTAATTAAATCCTCATTTGCATGTGTATGTTAATTTGTAGGAATAATTTGAATCACATCAGCACATTCCGTGTCCTATATCGTCGAGAAAGAGACATTCACGAGTATCCGCGCGCACTCCAGGTATGTGATATCTAAGATATGTGCTCTCGTAATCTGTTTCATAGTCCTCAACCTGCTCGCAAACTGCAGATTAGCCCCAAAACATCCAATTTCCAGTCAATTCCCATTTCCACACTTATCTTTCAATCCTCTTAATTGAAGATATAGAGTGTTCATATATTTCATGAATTAGTGAAAGAATACTCTTAACTTAAGTCGGATTACGATTTCTGAAATCCCCTTTACTATGAGACGTTTCTGGAAAAGAAAATCAGCCACAGAAAATGGAGCGAAAATCATTTGGGCTTTGCATCAACACAAAATTCACAATCTCTCTTTTGGGCCTTGAAAAAGCGGGACTGCAGTATTCAATTAAGCTGATTCACTTCACGAGGTTTTTTAGGGTCGGGTTGAAAGTGAGTCCCTGTTCACGGACAACGAACATTGCTTAATTTGGCCCTCGCCCACTGGTTGATGGCTACTTTAAAAGCAATGTGATGTATTACCTCAGGCCTCCTCCCAGGTCCCAATGAACCTTTGCTTTAAAAACCCTTTCAGACAAAAGAGATCTGGTGAAATTCATATTGCATAAACGTACTGTAAGTGAAATTCATATCTATTTTACATCCTGTCCTGTGTGTGACAATGATCAACGTTAAAAAATCAACTCAACATTCAGTTGTTATGAATAGGTAATAATTTGAAATCTAAATAATTAACAAATCTAACAGAGAAATGGGTCAATGATATATAAGAACCTCAATTTTTCTAAAGGAAGGAAAAATCTAGTTTAAAAACAGTTCTTGGAAATATGCTCTTTGTGTTCAACTTAAGGTTACAAATGGTTTCAAAACATTTTTGTGCCATTTTCGATTTAATGACTCGGTTGAGTCATCAAACCTTTCTTGAAAATGCTATACAATTTTCCTTGCACACGCATGTTTTCAGGGTTTAAGTCGTAAAAGTTATTAAAAATATTTTTCAAGGTAAAAGTATGTGAATAATTCATAAAAGCTCATAAAAATAAACTAATTTCATTTTACAACCTGAAAAAAAAAAAAAAGTACAAACATGTTAGAATTGTATCTACTGTATGAATTGCATTTTTTAATGTATTTTTGAATAATCAGATAAGTGTTATGTCATTGACCCAGATGCACAAAAAATGTCATGGTCTTTGCAATTGTTCTATTTTGCAAACTCTACTTTTCATTGCACAACCAAGTATCTGCAAACAATTTCCATGAATCCTGAAGCATCAGCAGGAAATAAACTGAGTAAGTGGATTTCACCAGACATAACTCAACAGAGGTGTGGACGTAAGTGTCAGACATACGTCTTTCTGACAGGTCAAACTACAAGAGCGTCAGCACCCGCAGGTATGGAAAGGGAATGACTGAGCAAAAGAGAAACCTTTAAGGGTGTGTGACGCATCCAAAACTACGAGAACCTCCTGATGGCTGAACATATTTTATTTTGATTGGAAAGTGTTGCATCATGATTTGGCATTCGATTGTGTGGATTCCTGATGGATCATAACTTAATCTGAGCAGGAATCACATCCTACGTGACATAATATGCCATTTGCGAATGTGCTTTCACCTAATGAAATCTGAAGAATGTTTGGCACCATGAGAGAGAGCTGGCATTAAGCTCTGGCAACAACATCCAATCACAATATCATTGCCATATACTGTAACACCAGTTACTTACTCATTCTTAAACGGATCATAAGATGTGTATAGATGTCACATGGGGAAGTTGTTGGATTCAAAAGTCAACATCTTAATTACGCTCGACTTAATAACTTGTTCATCTCATTTGAAACTGCTGCAAATCAAGATATTTTATTAATTTTGTCCTCCAAAAACTAAAATTCCAAAATAATATTTTGTTCAAATTTAGCTGGGAAAAGAACCTTTCTAAAAAATCTCTGGTTATCTCAGTTTTTCTTATTATTATTTTTTGCCACATATGTTTGTTTCATCAAGAAATATAAATTGTATAAAGGGTTAGTTCACCCCAAAATGAAAATTCTGTCATAATTGCTCACCCTGATGCCGTTCCACACCCATAAGATTTTCGTTCATCTTCGGAACACAAATTAAGATATTTTAGTTGAAATCCGATGGCTCAGTGAGGCCTCCGTAGCCAGCAATGACATTTCCTCTCTCAAGATCCATTAATGTACTAAAAACATATTTAAATCAGTTTATGTGAGTACAGTGGCTCTATTTTAATATTATAAAGCGACAAGAATACTTTTGGTGCGCCAAAAAAAAACAAAATAACGACTTATACAGTGATGGCCGATTTCATAACACTGCTTCAAGAAACTTCAGAGCGTTATGAATCAGCGTGTCAAATCATGATTTGGATCGCGTGTCAAACTCAGGTCAAACTGCTGAAATCAGCGACTTTGGCGCTCCGAACTGCAGATTCGACACACTGATTCGACACGCTGATTCATTATGCTCTGATGCTTCCTGAAGCAGTGTTTTTGAAATAAGCCATCACTATATAAGTATTTTGGGGGTTTTTTTGGCACACCAAAAATATTCTTGTTGTATTATAATATTAATATTGAACCACTGTACTCACATGAACTGATTTAAATATGTTTTTAGTACATTAATGGATCTTGAGAGAGGAAATGTCATTGCTGGCTATGCAGGCCAAGCTGAGTCATTGGATTTCAACAAAAATATCTCAATTTGTGTTTCGAAGATGAACGAAGGTCTTACAGGTGTGGAACGGCATGAAGGTGAGTAATTAATAACAGAATTTTCATTTTTGGGTGAACTAACCCTTTAAATGTTGACCTTAGTTTAGTTGAATGAATGAATGAATGAATGAATGAATGAATGAATGAATGAATGAAAAAAATAATGTTTCCAAACCTTTGACAGGTTCTATATCACTACATCATTCCCTTAAATGTTGACAGTTTAGTTGAATCAATGGCATGCATCCAGACTTTTCACAGATTTCACTGTATTTTATTCAATAACCATCATTATTTTCATCCACGAAGGCCTGCTGTTAACTTACAGGTGTTTTATTTTAATTTTGACTTTTCAAATTTGTGTGGAAAATACACAAAATGAAGGCAATGCTAACAACGGCTAAATATGGAAGGTGTGCTGTTATCTCAGTGTTCAATAAACATTTGATCTTGGCTATACACTATGAATAACAGCATAAAGTAAGTCCTTGATGTTGCCTCTCATCTTTTGAAGTATCCACTTTTCATTGCCGTTCTTTTCATCGACATTCTATGCTCAAACAAAACACCCTTCTTATACAGATGCACACATACTTGCAAACACAAACAGAGAGCCACTCCAGTGACTGGCAAGGAATCAAAGATTAAAACTTTGTCCACTTTGTCAATGTCATCATACTGCCCTCTTTTGTCAGTTTGAGTCTTGGAGAGCAGTGGGGTCCTTATCTCTTCTTCCTGCTTTCTTCGCACCAGCATTTAATGCTTGAATGGATGAATTCTCATGTTTAGACCAACATAGGATTGTCTTGGCTTATACTATACGTTTATTTATTTATTTAAGTGTGTAAATGTACATACTGAGAAAATTCTTGTGTGAGCCGGAGAGACGAGGGGTGGGAGAAGAGAAGCATGAAAATGATGAAAGACAGAATCACATCACAGCGGGACTTAAAAAGCAGTTTAAAACATCTGTTGTATGTATGCAAAAGACATACATTAGGTTTCTCTGGTTATTTAAATTAACTATAGGCTACAAATTATTGACCTTTTTTCCTACTAGAAGATAGAGAAACTTGAAAAAAAAAAAGTAAATAAAAAGAAAATACACTATGTTTTTATTTGCATTACTACTGAAAGAAAAATTAAATCAAATTTAAGCTTTGCTCTTTATGTAACTTCTCTGTCATAAAAAAGTACAATGATACCATAGATAGAAGAATTTAAAAATTAATCTTAAGCACTGCAGATTGTTAACTGAAACTGACTTACACTGTCCTCTGATTAGTACTGAATTGTAATTTCAACATATAAATGTCCTTAAGAAGGGGTTTGTACAATCAAGATCTCAACTGAGGAGTACGGCTCCCCTAGTGGATACACTAGTAACAGCATGACATACAGGCTGTAGAATAAATTACATTTTAAAATATATTCAAACATAAAACAGCTATTTGAAACTGTAATAATATTTTACAATATTACAGTTTTTACTGCATTGTCATGACAGAAAATGCATCCTTGTTGAGCATAAGAGTCTTATTATTATAAAAAAATAATAATAATATCGTACTGACATTAAACAAACTTTTAAACGACAGTGTGTGTCTGTGTGTGATATATATATATATATATATATATATATATATATATATATATATATATATATATATATATATATAAACACACACACATTCATGTTGAATTTACAATTTTTAAATAAAAAAATGTTCCTCAATCTTCTAGTGTGTAGTATATACCAACAGTGAATATAAAAAGATATGATTAAAAGTGATGAAAAGATTAAATGATGAACAGTTACAGAACATAAATGTAGGTTATATATATATAATATATATACACACACACACAGAATTTTTGATGTTGATAAAAAAAAAAAAAAGGGCAGGACACATTATGCGTCAACTACCCATGTACTGTGACTTACAGCAATCACCCTGTCTATATTAATCTCTAGAGATGGTCACAGGTTCATGCAGTCAAAATCCTCTTACTGGTCATTTGTCCCTGGTAATGTCCCATACAACCATAATGCTATCAAATCACCTGTTTTATCCATTTATAAAAAGCAATAGCTCTTGTGGCTATTGGATTTAAAATGTTATCTATTTCAATCATATTTTGACCTCTCGATTTGGCCGGAAATCACTTTATCACCACTTTAGTTCACCAGGATCACAATCTGTGCAAATATGACCATCATCACAAAACTGAACAAAAAAAAAAAAAATAGGACAGAGCTGCTCTAATAGCCTGTTCATGCCTCATGGACGTGGAATTTAGCCAAAGATACACAGCAGACAAGTCATACAGAGTCTACAACATTAGCGAGAGATTGTTTCTAAAGGTATGGGGCAAATCATGCTAAAGGACTCAGGTAGAGATGGCTATTTCACCTAGTGCACGGCAGCAGGCGTGTAATACAGCAGAGGAAGAAGCAGCTTTCCCGCAGAGCGGAGCGGTTACTTTGAGCCAGTGTGTGCTTGACAACAGTACATACTCAGACAAAAAGATTCTCCCACCGCTGTCAAGATAACGTATTGGGCCCTTTGTAACACTGTGGGCTATTATACAAGTGATGTGGACTCCCCTTTGTTTATAGCACTTCAAACGCACAAAGGAAAAGGAGGGGGACATGGCAGAACTGGATGCCACAGTTGTTTCAACACTACTAACATTGACAGACGGAGACTGAGGAGTCTTAAGACTGTCATTTCACCGGCCTCAATCAAGCTCCTCAGCATCAAAGTACAAAACAATATATTTTAAGCAATTAATCAATCAATCAAATCAGGAGAGACAGATTAAAAGCAAGCAAGTTTGTTTTTGTATGTAAGTTTGGGGTCGGTAAGATTTTAGTGTGTTTATTAGATACAGCAAAAAGAGTAATATTGTGAAACATATAACATTATAACTAATAAAATATTATATAACATTATAATTAATAAAAAAAAATAAAATAAAAAAAAACTGTTGGCAAAGCTGATTTTTCAGCATCATTACTCCAGTTTACAGTGTCACACGATCATTCAGAATCCATTCTAATATGCACTCTATCAATGTTACTGCTTAATATTTTGTGGAAACTGTGGTACATTTTTTGTTGATGAATTCTTTGATGAATTGAAAGTTCAAAAGAACAGCATGTGTTTGAAATAAAAATATTTACTGTCACATTTGATCCATTTAATGTGTCCTTGCTGATCAAAAAGTATTAATTTCTTTAAAAAAAAAAAAAAAAAAATCTTACTGACCCCAAGCCTTTGAACAGTAGTGTATATTAACACAGATAGTAAATAAGATGCTAAATTATCGCACACAAAAGACTTGACGGTTCTGTGTGTGCAGGACCTCCTTTCTGTTAAAAAGAGCCCCCGTGTGCACAGCGTTGTACGTTTGAGGGCAAACTCAAATGTAGGAGAGATCAGAGAGATGACATTTGTGGTTGGAAAAAAATAGTGCTCTTTCTTTCCTTGTTCTGTTTGCACGTGATATCAGTGACGCTGACCTTTCACACACTGTTATTAACTGAGGAGATGTTTTTCATATAGCCTGGGTGTCATTTACATGATTAGAGACTATTTCACTGGTACATTGTTTCTGCTTTGAATTCCTTCAGCTTTGTATTACTCTACATTTCATTACTTCATATCTAATACTATACATTTTTCAGAGAGAGATTTTTATCCAAGGCCTAGTTGGGCAAACAAAACCGACTGCATAAGAAATAGGGGTGTAACGATACACAAAACTGACGGTTCAGTTCGTACCTTGGTTTTAAAGTCATGGTTCGGTTCGGTACGGTTTGGTACAGCAAGGGAGAAAACTAAACAAAATTGCTTTTTTTATTAAACAGTAGTTTACTGAACAAATTCTCTATTATAATTATAATTAAAAGTTTCTTCATGAGACACTGCAGGTAAATAAGGTAAAAAAAAAATTAATAGTTATCACCATACTTCCCCAGTGGATTGATCACTATAATAATTCCAAACATTTTTTGTATCTAAAATTATTTACTTAAAAAAGCATTAATTTGCATACATTTCTTGAACAAAAATCTGAACATTGGATGAAGACAGGTTCAGAATTCTTGTTTTATTTTTTAGACATATTAGAGTCCAAGGTTTTTACAGAGGGGATATCTCTTTTTATAACTCCTTAATTCAGAAAATACTGTCAAAAAAAAAAAAAAATCACGATTTTTAATAAAACATTGTATATAATCTGGCAAATTATATATGTACAAATCCGTTGGTAAAAACCTTCAGAATAAAGATAGGAATAAAACTTTAAAGTTTGGTATATGTAAGTGCTTATACATGGAGATACATGGATTATTTTGAGAAAACGGCCTTTAAAAATAGGAAATCTATAGACACAAGTAGAAAAAGTGCCAAAAAATAAATGCTTAAAGGTGGATTTTGGATGTTTTCGTACCACTAGTCTGGAAAAAAACGCCAAAAAGCCTGACATTTCAAAATTGAAAAAAGTGTTTTAACCTGTAGTATCTCACCTTAAAGGGATAGTTCACCCAAAAATGAAAATTTGATGTTTATCTGCTTACGCCCAGCACATCCAAGATGGAGTTGACTTTGTTTCTTCAGTAGAACACAAATGATGATTTTTAACTCCAACCGTTGCGGTCTGTCAGCCAAATAATGCGAGTGGATGTCTAGCACTCAAAGTATATGCGCGAGACGTCACTGCCGTTGTCAGAGCGCGATCTAAGCGAGTGCTGAATGCAGTTGGACATAGTGGCGTATTAGAGTTAAAAAAAAATATATATAAATACTGTTCGGTTTCTCGCACAAACTGATTGTTTTGTGTCTTAGGACATCAATGTGTCGTCACGAGCCACAGGGTTTAATTTGGACTTGTCTATGCAAGTTTTATTTACTCTTATAGTAGAAGTTCCCATCCACTCGCATTATTTGACTGACAGACTGCAACGGTTGGAGTTAAAAATCATCATCATTTGTGTTCTACTGAAGAAACAAAGTCACCTACATCTTGGATGCCCTGGGGGTAAGCAGATAAACATCAAATTTTCATTTTTGGGTGAATTATCCCTTTAAGGATAAAAAATTATTATTTTTGCTAATGTTGTTAACTATATAGGGAGCCCTTACTTGAACATTACTATAATACTATTTAAAGGTTCAGAGCCCAAGCTATTAGCCTAAATTCAGTTGCTAATTGTTTTTCGATATAATAATCAACACTTAAATTATATGCAAACTTGTAAACTGCACATAAGGCATTTTTTGCGTTAATTTCTAAATCTAATTATAAAATTATGTTTTTACTCCAATTCGTTGTAGAAATATAATCATTTACGCAGTGGATGTCATTTTCATGACAGATTTATTTAAACATACATTAAATAATCAAGACCTCACTAACAAGTTGGGTAAAATATAATTAATATATAGGCTAATATAGTGTATATATTTAGCGAAAGAGTTAAATATTGTTAGTTCTCTGGTGAACTAACAAGCTGTGGACTCGCCTGAGGTAAATGCTACATGACACAGTGTTTACAAGCAGTATTATTGATGTTTTCCATTGTTGAAACGCTGATTGAGCGATTATAAAAAATGTTATATGTTTCAGTAAGTTGTACTGTATCTTTCAACATACCTTCAGATGTTTATTAATATTTATTCCGTAACTAGTATTAAAGGTGCCGTAGAACGTCTTTTCAAAAGATATAATATAAGTCTAAGGTGTCCCCTGAATGTGTCTGTGAAGTTTCAGCTCAAAATATGCCATAGATTTTTTTTAATTAATTTAATTTTGGGGCATCATTAACTATGCACCGATTCAGGCTGCGCGGCCCCTTTTAAATCTCTCGCTCCCTGCCCTCCCGAGCTCTCGACTATAAGTGCAGTTATACAGTACATTTACAAAGTTCACACAGCTAATATAATCCTCAAATGGATCTTTACAAGATGTCCATCATTCATGCTGCATGCATGCATCGATTCCTGTGAGTATAGTATTTATTTGGATGTTTACATTTGATTCTGAATGAGTTTGAGGCTATATGCTCTGTGGCTAACAGCTAATGCTACACTGTTGGAGAGATTTATAAAGAATGAAGTTGTGTTTATGAATTATACAGACTGCAAGTGTTTAAAAATGAAAATAGCGACGGCTCTTGTCTCCGTGAATACAGTAATAAATGATGGTAACTTTAACCACATTTAACAGTACATTAGCAATATGCTATCGAAACATTTAGAAAGACAATTTACAAACATTACTAAAAATATCATGTTATCATGGATCATGTCAGTTATTATTGCTCCATCTGCCATTTTTCGCTATTGTTCTTGCTTGCTTACCTAGTCTAATGATTCAGCTGTGCACAGATCCAGACGTTAATACTGCCTTTCCTTGTCTAATGCCTTGAACATGAGCTGGCATATGCAAATATTGGGTTTATACATATTAATGATCCCGACTGTTACGTAACAGTCGGTGTTAAGTTGAGATTCGCCTGTTTTCCGGAGGTCTTTTAAACAAATGAGATTTATATAAGAAGGCACTGAACTCTTGTTATTCAGCTATGCCAAGGTAAATTAAATTTTTGATTCTAGGGAATCTTTAAAGAGGAAGAGATGATCACATTCACTCATGCTTTGCGCTGCTGCTTGAAATGAGGCGCCTGTACAGTGATCTGTCACGGCACATCAAAGAGCGATCTGTGTCACGCCACATTGAAAAGCGTCCAATTTTGTGATAAAACGGACAGAATTTGAAAGAGGACACTTTGTTTCTTATTGAAAGTAACAAAATGCAGAGCTTATTACGATTAATAGTGGTTAGGCTACAACACTGTATTCGTTGTGTAGATCCAATGGGCCAGGGCTGGGCAGGGCAGCAGGGGGCGGTGCGCCATGAGAGTGTCGCCTTTTTTTGGGTTTGGTTTGAATATCGTTACGCCCCTAATAAGAAACTACATAAGAACGATGTAATAATAATACATAATAATGACAACAAATATTTGGTACCGTCATGATTTTACATTCCAAATTACATTTCATGGCTTTTAAGCACATTCTTTTATGTTGCAGTGCAAAACATAAAAAAGACGAAAGAGTCTTCTTTCTCTTTCAATTTAAATTTACATTTTTCCTATTCTGAAGAAAGACAACAAGAACAAATATTCTTACTTTCTTTTCCATGTTAAAAAAAAAAGTTATGATCAGATAAAGGTCTAGCTGAGTCTCTCAACCTGCTTAGTATTGCAAAACAAGGTTATACTTGATTGTCAGCAATGGCTTTTAAATCATAGACCATTTCCAACGTTGTTACATTATATGACTATTAGCTTACTGATTGCTACATTGATAAAATGGCAGCGTATAACATGGATAAAACCTGCCCCGCTGTGATTCATCAAGCACGCACAGCTCGTATACATTCTTATAGTCTCTCTCTCTCTCCCTCTCTTGCTCTCATTTTCACTCGCTCTCCTCCCCTGTGTCTTTTTCATGTTTAAATATCCATTAGTATGGAGGGTCAAGACATGTTCCTTCACGACAGTAAATGAATTATGTAGAAATCGATTTACATTTACGATATGCCTTGCAAAACCTATGAAGACAACATACAAATCGTCAAGGAGACTTGGCCATATTTCAGGTATATAACAAGATGTATAATATAAATATACATTTTTTAAAAATTACATGTCTATGAAATGCAGGTCATACATCGGAGTATTTTTGGTAACACTTTACAATACGGTTCATTAGTTAACATTAGTTAACTACATTAGTTAACATGAACTAATAATGAACTGCACTTATACAGCATTTATTAATCTTTGTCAATGTTAATTTCAACATTTACTAATACATTATTAAAAGCTTGTTAACATTAGTTAATGCACTGTGAACTAACATGAACAAAGAATGAACAACTGTATTCTCATTAACTAACACTAACGAAGATTAGTAAATACAGTAACAAATGTATTGCTCATTGTTAGTTCGTGTTAGTTAATCCATTAACTAATGTTTAACAAATGAACCGTATTGTAAAGTGTTACCGTATTTTTATTTATTCTTTTTACATGCAATTTTGACACTACAAATTAAAAGTTCAATTGAAAAAACTAATGTTTCTAAAGGAATATATATCTTTATATTTGGTAATTTCCCTTTTTTGCTTCAAGGGCAGCAGAATCGTCTTTTGTTCAGCTCTTAAAACTTTCAGGTTGTATATTAAAAATAAAAAAATTCCAGATTCACAATGCAGTCTCAGACTTTTGAACCCTACTGTATATACAAACATATTAGCTTCCCGAATGAAAATTGCTGCCTAATTACTTTCCAAAAGTTCTCTTTTCTATTCAGAAAGTAAAAATGAAAGTACAATTTCCATTCAAGCAGCTCTCATTCATTTCGATTTATTCCTGAAAGCTTGGAATCAGTCAGAACACCCCTTTTTTAGTGAAAGACTACATTGATCATACATTGTCATGAAATCACTTACTTGTCAAGGTAATTGCCTCAAAAGTTTCACTTACAGTGCTGATCTTTTCTTCGACACACTGTAACCACACACATACACACACACACACACACACACACAAAAAACATCACAATATAAAATACATTCATGTTCATTCTATGCTGAAACAGTTTTCTGTGGTATGAAAGTGTGATCATTAAAATGACAACAAAAGGATTTCAATGCAGCATGTATAACAATTCTACTGTATTACAGTATTACAAGAAAATGTGATTGCCAAAGCAATTGATAATAGCTACACACAACCTGAAACCCCTTTAGGGGGGGTAACAGTATTGGGGGGTTTATCCTTTTCAGATTATCCTTTTGTTAATCTGTGCTGAAAAAAAGTGTGAATCTATCCAAAAATCTCTATTCCTTAAATGGCCTTCAACACAGGCGAGCATTGCTATACGATATAGAATATGCTAATACGACTGTTTAAGGTGCAAACGTTACTACAGCAATGGAACAGTGTGAGAAGAATGAAATCAGACATTTGATAACTATACGGCCATTGTTCCACTTAATGTACAGATCTACTTAAGTGTGCGGCGAGTGAAAGTGACTGAGGCACTGCTGAGAGTCTACGTTACTAAAGGCTATAATTAGTAATATTCTCACATATCTTGAGAACATATTAGAGACGAAAAGTCACTTGTAAAGACCCACTTGAATAGCACTCAAAATTTGTCTCTGTATGAGCAATTTAATAGCTCATTTGAAGCCGTTAACCCAGGTTAACATTACATGTGCATTTCATCATGCACTGCATTAAACTGAACTTGTAAGGGCAGGGATTCCTTTCAGGAAAATCTTTGACAAATACAATGTAACATCTCCACTAGGTGACAAGAGGTAGACAGGTGGAATATAAACATAAAATCGATTTTTACACTTAAACATGAATGGTGCCAACAGAACGGCACTGTAAATGTGCCGTCCATTGGAAAGCAAAGTGTGTGAGAGACTAACATTTGCAAATAAACTTCTTTCTTGGCACTTAAAGAGTCACAACATAACTAAGCAAAAATAAGACCTCCATAATGAATTCAAAGTGCTTTCACACCATCTGTAATGACAAAATGATTTAGAAATGTTGCGTTAAATCAACAGTAACTTACTGGCAACAATTAATGTTTCATTGCCACATTAAAGGCGACCTATTATACAAAATTCACTTTTATAAGGTGTCTGAACACCAATGTGTGTCCGTAGTATGTGAGAACAACCAGTCTATAATGCTAAAAATCCACTCACTAATTTTTTTATAAAAGCAGGCTTTTCAAACAAGCTGTTTCAGATTCCCCCTATATGACGTCATCGTTGGGAGAAGCCCTGCCCACAGCCGGCAACAAACTGCCCTATTAGCATAGACATAGACATAGTGAGAAGCACAGAGTCCGCAATTTCTGTATCCTTGCTGTAGCAGTCACTGAGGACATTGTGGTTAAATGTAATTTTCAAAGGAAATGTTCCGAAGAAAATCTGTAAAATCTTATATGTTAGCGCCAATCATTTGCAATTCAGAAATGTAGGGCTGTCCCCAAATAGCTGACTAACCGCTAGTCAACGAGAAGAGGCAAAATTTTATTAGTCCCTTAGTCGCAGAAAAAAAAGCAAAAAAACACAGGAATGGTGAAGTCACACAGTCTGTGACAGACAGATCATTAACAGTTGGTCTATCGGGCAGGACATCCGAACGCTCACCTGTCATTCATCGACCTCAAATATTGCTTATCATCCAAAACATGTTAGTAGCAGCAACTTTACATGGGGCTCGCTTTAATGTTAGCCTGGAAAAATGTGGGCTATTCAAATGTTTGTGTGGAGTGTGAAAGCTGAATAGTATATAGTGTAGCATATAAAGTGCTTACTGGATGACAGCTAACATTGAGGTACCGGTGCGATCACTTGCACTTAAAATACTCCGCAATTTTTGGTCATACAGATATGAATAATACATCTTTCGAATCTGTGATGAGTCTACTTTAAATATGTGCACTCACAATAACAACAAAACGTGCTTTTGTAAAAAAAAATGAAAGCAAACAGGGTGTGCTTTCTGCCATCTCTCTTTGTGAACTTGAGCGTGCCAATTTTTAAAAAAAAGTTTTTTTAAAGAACCGAAACTCCATGTAAACTTGCCTCACAGACATGAAAAATATATCTATAGAAAGGAAAATGTCTACTTTTAAATGAGCAAATTCAAATAGAAAACAAATGAAAAGTTTGGTTCCAAATCGCGATAAATGTCCTTTTTTTATTATTATTATTAGTTTCCGCCAAAATCAGTATTCTATCTGGTCGGTATTGAAAAATGCGATTTTCGCCATGTCATTCTGTCATGTTTTCTCCCTTTCTTTCCAAAACGTGACAAAATCGGGAGGAGGAAAATGCCGGCTGTTGCTTGTTCCACGACAGCATCAAACTTCTGTCAAGGTCCCCAAAACTGAATCATGAACAGTTTTTAAAAGCCATTTTTAATTCCAGTGTACTCGGCAAATGTGTTTATTTTAACCGTGCGGTGGCACCAGATACTCTTTAATCGGTAATGACAAACGGAGACATAATAAATTTAGTTCAGAGGCTGTCATATATGTGAATCAACTTACTCTGTTGTGTATTTTCAATATGAAAAATAACTTTTATATTGATGGATTAATTGCATTTTGAAAAAAAAAAAAAAAAAAACGTATCATTGATTTATTGCATTTTTTGCGGGGGTTTATTTTTATAATAAACCTTTGAAAATCAAAATCTGGATTTGAATTTTGAATGTTTAATGTTTTTATAACCAAAAGATGCTATGTGAAAGTTTGAAACAGAAAATAGTGGTTTTCATCTTGCCACTTTCTTGGTAAAGAAAATACATTTTTACTCAAATTAATCCAAATGGATTTATAGCGTTTTGGAACCAAATCCGTATGACATGCATATACTGTAGACGTGTCCACTACTGCGGAGATGACGAGTCAGCAGTCAACTTCATCACTGCAGCTGAAAATACAGAAAAACACTATTATTACAAATACACTAATTATTAAAAATGTTAATGCATTCATAATCATTACTTTTACCGGTGTGCTGTGGCAAGCTTTATGTGTGTGCTTGAACGCTGATTAGGCTATGTAGGCATTAAAGGCTCTTTAATATGATTTATCACATTTAATATGCGATTAGTCGACTAATTGAAAATAAATGACTACTAGTCGACCAGAAAAATCTTTAGTCGAGGGCAGCTCTACAGAAATGCCCTGTAGCATTCTACGTGTTGTCACTTCTTCTGAGTCTCTCCGTCATTGTCCAACTCTGGTTTGAACATATAAGGCTGAACACCGCTACTGACATTTTCAGCGCGTGAGATTAGGGGTTTTCGCACCAGGTAGATAAACTTAGTTATAGGAACTAGTCACCAGGGCAGTTCCCAAGAACTAAATCTTCCCCTAGGGCCATTTTCATGGTTGCAATCGCAGCGCAAGTAGGAACTCTGAAGTGACATAAATGTTCAGAACAAATCACTTTATTTTAGGGTCTTTTAACTAGTTGCTTATTAGCATGCATATTACTAGAATTTTGGCTATTTATTAGTACTTATTAAGCACATATTAATGCCTTATTCTGCATTCTTAATCCTAACAATATTTAAACTTAACAACTGCCTTACTAACTATTAATAAGCAGTAAATAAGAAGTTTATTATTAATAGTTTATGTGTGTTCCCTATACTAAAGTGTTACCCAAATGTTATCTTTAGTGATAAGTGTTGTAACAAATTAAGTCCCTGTTTTGGAACAAAGCAAACAATCTACAGTACAGGTAATCAGTTATCATCAATCATCAATTATCAGTTATGATATATGAAAGCTCAAGCATGCTTGCTTGACGTGCGAAAACCAATGAGGTTCATTCCTGTGTGTTTTGCAGCACGTTTCAGCTTCCGCAAGAACCAATGAGGTTAGTTTGAGCTTCTGTTTATGTTTGCTGATCCATATTTATATGTGAATAAAAGCCTAAATTCAGTCTGTTCATCATATAAAGTGATCAAGTGTCTTCAGAAAATTTCGACTAAACCACTCAATTCATGTAGATTAGTTTTACGATCTCTTAATGAACATGTTAAAGCATCAAAGTGGTAGTTGCGTAAGTGTAGATGCAGGGAAATTGCTCAGATTTTATTAAAAATGTCTTAATTTATGTTCAGAAGATGAATGAAAAACGTACAGGATTGGAACAACACGAGGGTGAGTAAATGACAGAATTAAAATTTTTGGGTGAACTAACCCTTTAAATTTATAACAACAGACTACCATAATTAATTCAATAAAGTGTGCTTACAAGTACTATTAAACTTACTAGTAAGCATAAACGTGTTACTGTTTAAAACAAAAAAATACTTTTCTGTTTGAAATTCATTCAATATTATTAAACATAATGCAATATTACTATATTATTAAATATGAGTGAATATAATGCAAATTGATGTTAAACATGTTAAAATGACATGAAATCATTTACAGTGTGATCACAGAGCAAAAAGGTTGGAATATCAACCAAACAAAGCAGATTCAAATGCTGTGATGGCTTGTCCTTAATAAATAAATATTCAAGGCTGGGTTCATATTGTGTTAGACTTCCATCTGTCTACCCTTAAACAACATCACCTCCCCTGTTCACACGACAGGTGTGTGTGTGTGTTCCAGCCCACCACAGCTAGAGCAACACCTCACAAACCCATGGCGTCCAACCAAACCCCATGAATTATAAGCCCCCATTGTCTCTCCTTCCGCCCCTGCGTTCACGGTGCAGTCGAACACATTTCCACTCTCATTAAAGAGATCACTAGTGACAAACCCACAAGTGCCCATCTCACATTTGATACACAGTATATTTGAGTTTCATCAACTACTCTCACTTTATGCCCCAGGGGTTGATTCTTAATAAAACTAAGAATTGTAAATAATTTTTTTTTTCATATTTATACTACTTTTCAAATGCATTATAATTTTTTTTTTTTTTTACCCTTGTCCCTGACTTTCAGTCTTTTAATATGAAAAGCTGTCACAAAAATAAAAGCTTTAAAAATCTAAACAAATGGTGAAATAGTCATAAACCATCTTAATATATGTGTGCAAATGAATTATTTGAATATTCACACTAATTAATCCATTAAAACAAGCTATTTTAACTTAAAAAAAAATTATATATATATATATATATATATATATATATATATATATATATATATATATATATATATATATATATATAAATATATAAAAGAAAACAAGAAAGAAATATTACATGTAAGAAATTAAAGAACAGTTATAACTTTTGAACAGTATTTTTGTCAGTCATTATATTATGACCATCAATCAAGCTGTAATTTGTAATCAAATTATGCAAAAAGTGTGAGAAAATTTTATTGTGTGTATTTAGGATGCATAAATTGCTAGCTAACATGTCAAGTATAAAGGTATGCCATTTTATGCCAAAAATATTTAAAACATATCATTATAATTGAGGAAATGATCAGGAATTATTTTAAAATATAATTGAAGATAGATACATAAACAAATTAAATAAACTATAGTGACTTTGCATTTTAATGAAACTGAATTTCTGCTCATAGTTAAAGAAACACCCATACTGTGTATGTCTTCACGAAACAGTGCAAACTGTAATGATATTGATCTTATCTTTTTAAAATCTTCCCCACTGTGAATTATTATTGCACATGCGATGAATTCAATCAGATTCGCACAACTGGTTTTATTGGAGTATGCATATCAGATATGGTTGTAATTGCATTTAATCCTGCGAATATTCAGCATAATGCTTACTTTTTTTTTTTTGCATAGCATCGCCCCAACCTCAATACAGCTGCACGCGTGTAGATCACAGGAACAGGTCAAACGTGCACGCAAGCGCCTCACTTGCACCAAAACTAACATTATACCAGGAAAGGCGGTTTAGTTTATAAAAGACAAGATAAGCCCCATTCTCTCTCTCTCTCTCTCACTCACTCTTTCTCACTGACACAAATCAGCATGGTTAGAATAAACTGCATAAGTTATCAGCTCCTTGGAAAGCAAAAGGAAGCCAAAAAAAAAGAAAAAAAAAAAGAAAGAAAAAGACTTCTATCACTTAATGAAAAATAGCTTCCCTTTTGGACAGAACTTCATAGGCTGCAATCAAGCCATGGCCCCCTCTTCTTGACGTGCAATCGAGGCAAATCAAGTCAGCATCTATTAATAATATTTCCCTGGCTTCTTTCATTCCACTGCATGTCCTACGACTGTCAGGGCGCGTGATGGAGCACTGCCTTTATCTCTGCTCAGGCCTGCTCTGTCACTGTGATAAACAATTCTAACAAGAATCAGAATAAAGATCTTCCCAGTAGACTCCAGGAGATAGAGGCCCTTTTTTCTCATTTTCTAGACGGCAAAATTTAATCTAGTGGCTGGGCCCTTTTTCTCCCCTCCCTCTTTTCGCCGCTTTTTTTTTTTTTCAGCGTCACATTCAAAGAGATGCAAATTTATCAGAGCTGGGACCTGATCGACTGGAAGCACTGCGTGAATGTCAAAGCGGAGGCTTTGGAAGCGAAGACACCTCCGTCTTAGCAGGGCTGGCTAATGAGCTGAGGCTGGGCTGGAGTAGGTTGTGCTGCCCCGTGTATCCGGACGACTGGCCCCTGTAAGACAAGAAGATAAAGCTGCTTTTGATTGACTGTAATAACTGACAGTACTTACTTTCTCCTAAACTTGTGTTTAGCAAACCGCTGTCTGTCTTTCTCTAATATTTCCATTTTAGTCTCCAAAGTTTTGAAGACAGTTGACGTCAATGCTGCAACCACATTAGGACTGGGGAGACCAAATGTAATATTTTAAGAATTTAATTTAATTAAAAATACCATTTCGGTAAACCACAAATCTGAAAGGAAGTGTCATTACATATTCAGGGGAAAAAAAAAAAAATTATATATATTATATATATATTATATTTATAATATATATATATATATATATATATATATATATATATATATATATATATATATATATATATATATATATATATATATATACACACACACAGACACACACACACACACACAGACACACACACACACACATATCTAATTTTTTACTTGATCACACACACACACACATATTATATATGCAATCAAAAAATATATACAAAGATATATACAATCAAAAAAAATATTAAAATAATAATTAAAAGAAAAACATCAGTGATAAATATATCACTGATGTTTTTCTTTTAATTATTATTTTAATTCAAATTTATTTTTTTGATTTTTCATGTCAATTTTAGTTTATTTTTAGTCATTTGTTATGTGCTTTTGTCATTTTATTCGTTTTAAAGGTAACACTTTACAATGAGGTCAGTAACTATTACAGTACAATTACTGCTACTTATTAACTATTAGTTAACGTTAGTTAATGCATTAACTAGCATTAACAATTTGTTACAGTATTTATTAATCTTTGTTAACGTTATTTAATAAAAAGCAGCTGTTAATTGATTGTTGAAATTAACTGAGATTAATAAATACTTTAGAAATATTTTTCATTGTTAGTTCATGTTAACTAATGTAGTTAAATAATGTTAACAAATGGTTTAATTTATTTTTATTTCAGTTTCAGTTTAGTTAATTTTAGTTTTTTGTATTAGTAATTTCCAGTTAATAGTTTTACCACTTCAACTTAAACTTATTTCAGTTTATATTGCCCAGGCAGCATTTCTGATTTTTTACTTAGTTTAAGTTTTTCATGTAATTAATATTTTAGTGCATTTGAGCTTTATTTCAATTAACAGAAATGTTTTAATAGTCTTTAATAATAATAACAACCCAGAGAGATACATCATATTACTGTTTATAGCATTAAAATATGACATATTTCTTTAATAACTACTAATACACACACATATTATATATATATATATTTTATAGTAATATTAATTATGTGACACCCATCTTTTTATTTCATAAACGGCTTTCGACTGTGCGGCAAGTACACAGCTGCTGCAACAGGAAACCTCTATCAATAGCAAATTCGAAGCGCACTATACAGTATAAAACCACATGACTTCCTTTGCCTCTCCTCATGCTTTTAGTCAAAAGCAATGTGTGATAAGCAAGCTCATCGACGCATTCTGTCACACGTACTCCCATCATACCTGCATCCTGACAGTAAAGACATTATAATAGGCCTTTGGGTGACCAGAATAAGAGGCAGGTGCTCTGAGCACAGGATATCTGGCCCATCAGGGATAACATAACCTGACAGCTGGGAAACCCTGCACTCACGGGGGTGAAAATGCATTGATCAGCTTAACACTGTGAAAATCTCTGAATGTGAGAGACTAGAGTGCAGAGTAACTGCTTCAAGACAATAAATAATGTTTTCTCTCAAAATTTGACCAATATATTCCAACTGGAACCCATAAGTGCCCTTTCTAACAAGGAAAGTTATGTTTGGAGTCCATTTAAATGAAAAAGAACATTTTCAGTATTATTAAAATTGTTTGTTGTCATTTTTGTAGCCCAATTTAGCTGTTTGTTTGGAATCCATCAGCATGCCGAATCTTAAAAAGCACAGTAAAACGAAATAGCGTGATGATAAATAAATAAAAACTATATCAGCACTCAAATGGGTCTCACTTTTAACATATTCCTTTATTCCAAATTCACACACTTACTCTATACAGACACATACAGATATACATCATCAGTTCACTTCCTGTTCGAGTCTGCTGGCAAGTGTATGGTTGTTTTTATCCTCCTCCCTTCTGTTCGAGAAAAAAAAAAAGAAGAAGAAGGGGAACCCACTCGGCAAGGTGGAGTCCTGATACATATTCAACCTAAAGTAACCCAACATGATAGAATGATACTTTATCTTGCGGGACGCGTCCACGTCTTTGGTGAGGGTGGGTCTAAAAGGAAAAATAAAGTGGGTGAGATTGATTAGCTGTGAGCATGCTGTTGGCAGGGGTGGTACAGTCTCGCAAAAGGGTGGGGGGGATGGTGGATGAAAGTCTACTCACTATATCGGACAGGTGAGGGATGACACCTGGGGGAGAAACGGTAAATAAAAGCAAAAGCAGGTAATCCGTTTGGAGGCAGGACGAGTTCGGTGGGTGAGAGAGGGTTTGTTAAGTCATTGAAAAATTACCAACTCTGGTATATTTTCTGAGACCTTGAACTCATTCATTATCTTTTTTTTTTTTTTTTTCAGAATATGTTAGTACTTCATCTATAATTACTCTCATGTCAACCTAAGCATTACTGTGTCATTTTGATTGCGGCTTGAATCATTTTATTCTGTTCAGGTGTGTGTGTGTGTGTGTGTGTATGTGTGTGTATATATATATATATATATATATATATATATATATATATATATATATATATATATATATATATATATATATATATATATATATATAGGTACATGCCAGTGTTTTTATTTATTTATTTAGATTTATTAATATTTTGAATTAGCTTGCATTTTTATATTTTTAGTTTTCATGTTAAATTTTAGTTTAATTTTTAGTCATTTTATTATTATTATTATTTTTTTTAAATATTGCTATTTAGGTTTATTTTTTTTATGTTTTTATTTTTTCTTCTTTTTTTCCAGGTAATAATTTTATTGTCATTTTTTCTCAAGGCAACATTTCTAACTTTCATTTAGTTTAAAGGGGACCTATAATGTCCCTTTCACAAGTCTCTGGTGTCCCCAGAATGTGTCTGTGAGGTTTCAGCTCAAAATACCCCACAGATCATTTAGTATAGCTTGTCAATATCACAGCTATCATAGCTTTATCATAGCTTTGCCCCTATTTGGATGTGAGCAAAAACACACGTTTTTGTGTGTCCCTTTAAATGCAAATAAGCTTTTTCCAAAAGAGGGTGGCGCTTTAACAGCTTCATTTTCTCAACAACAACAAAGCTGGAGAATCTCACGCAGCTAAAATGACAATTATAAGTTACAGTGTTCAACCTTACATTGTTCAAACCAGAGTCAGACACTGATGGATAGACTCAGGAAGAAATTACAAATTTTAGAATGTATCTGGAAGTTTCTGAATGGTTAGTGGATAAATTTATGTAGATGCTGTGCAGTTGATTCAACTCATTGACTAGCATGTGCCGTCATGTTAATGTTTTGTGCAAATCCAGCATTGAATTAACCCTCGTTTGTGAAGCAGTCAGACGTAAAATGACGGCATGACAACACTCTTTTACAACAACTTCCTCTTCTCTAAAGCAGCCCAACATGGCCTCACTCCCTTTGTTGTGAATTCCCGGGGCAGGGTTTATGTAAATTGTAGGGTTAGTGATGTCACTAACCTGGGAAGAAGCTTGTTGTAGTCCCTACCAGCCATTTGTTGTAGTCCTTAAACAGCAAATTCTTTAAAAGAAAATATCTCCATTTGCATTGAACTTTGAGCATTGTAACTTTTGCAGACGTTGTTTATGCTCAAACAGCAACATTACACACTAAAGTTAAAAAAGTAAAAATCATAATCAACCACCCCTTTAAGTTTTTCAACTAATATATTTATATTTGTTTTATTTGATCTTTATTTAAATTAACTGAAATGTTCTAATAATTTTAGTTTTAGGTGACGATAATAACCCTGGTACATGCATGTGTGTATTCCTTTGTGTGCAGATACTTTATTGTAACACAGTTCGTAAATATGGGAAGGAGGAGGCAGGAACCGGCGAACATTTAACAAAACTTTAATTCCAAAATAAACAAAGAACAAAATGAAAGTAATGCCACACAAACATAATAAAACATAAAATAAAGTCCCAGGCCCGGTCCTCACGGCTCTCGCCCGCCCTGATGTCACATACCCCCATCGCCCCTCGCTCTACTCCCCCCCCCCCGGGGCCTAACTCGACGGCCGCAGCACCTGGGGGTAAGGACAGACGAGACGGGAGAAAGGAGATGGAAGCAAGGGGAGCAACAGGACGAGAGAGGGGAGAGAGGAAAAAGAGAGAAAAAAAAAAATTCTTGGTCCGGTTCCCAGACACACTGTCGCTCAGTCCTCAGCCAGCCGGGAGGCTCTTCCTCGCGGTGCCATGCGATGGTACTGGACGCTCCGTGGACGGCTCGATCCTCCTTCGCCCCCTGGCGGCCAGCGATGGCTGCTCCGACTGAGTCCCCCGTTCCCTGCTCCTCCCCCTCATGGCAGACGGCAGGCTCCGGCCCACGGTGAACGGCGGTGACACCTCCGCTCCCTCTTGGACGTCAGCCACCCCACCTCGTCCCAGGGGCACGGCACCGAGCTCTTCGTCCCACCTGTCACTATGCTCCAGCACCACCACCTCGGGCAGCCTCTCGCGGTCTTCACACTCCCGCGGTGCTGCGGAGTTCCCTCAGCAGTTCCCTCAGCAGCGAGGGCTCTCCGACAGCATGTCACTCCTTCCTCCCAGGTTTCGGAACCAATGTAACACAGTTCGTAAATATGGGAAGAAGGAGGCGGGAACCGGCGAACATTCAACAAAACTTTAATTCCAAAATAAACAAAGAACAAAACGAAAGTAATGCCGGCAGACCCTCGCGGACGTCTGCCGGCCACACAAACATAATAAAACATAAAATAAAGTCCAGGCCTGGTCCTCTCTCATCCTTCACTGTCGTCACTCCTCCTTTTATGCCTCCAGAGCTCCTCCGTGAGAGACTCGAGGCCGGCGCGCCTCGCAGCCGTTCCCTCACGGCTCTCGCCGCCCTGCTCGTCATTTATATTTGTATGATTTTGTTGTCGATGTGTATAGATATATTCGTGCACTCTGTATATAGGTGAATCCCCCCATTTTTTAATGATACAACATGTATCCTATACCTACCTGACATACTTTGTATTACATAATTGTGTATTAAGTTAGGTAATATTTATTATTACCATTTTTTTTTATTTGTTTATTTGATATAAGTTTTATGGTGGATTGGGGACAATATTTATTTGCTATTCTCCTGTATCTTAATCCTGTATTAGTATTGTAAAAGTTCAATAAACAGATTAAGCAAAAAAAAACAAAAAACAAAAAAAACAGAAAAGAAAAAAGTTCTGTCGTCGCAAGGTTCATGCCCACACCTTTCCCTCTAACCCCCTGTGTGACAGCTTCGCACTCCAGATCAGCAGCCGTGGGAGACCAACATCTAATCCATCCTCGCTGCAGCCTTATACATTTTTAATTGTGCTGGCAAGAGAACTGGGACGAGGGACAGAGATTGAGCGCAATGTCTAGAGCTGTATTAGAGAGGCAGGGCTTCTCAAACATCTGCCCCGCCCATCCCAATAAAGTTAACAGAGAAAAAAAAAAAAGGCTATGCAAATGAGTTTGCACCCCTCGCCAGCCCGCTTCCTTTCTGCATTGATTGACGCACTGAGCTCCTCTTATCATCTCTCATAATACTGACAGTGGACCAAACCTTGAAGCTTGAATGCATATCACACTAAGTGGAAATGTAAAGGCTTTATTTAGGCACATGATAGCTGACCTTGGAGAAATCACAAATTACTTACTGCGGCACAATGTTGTGAGATGTGGGCATGTAAAAGATTATATGGAAATATTTTGTATTCATTAACATAAAGGAATAGGTCACCCATCATTTACCCCGTTCACCCCATGTCATTTCAAACCAACATGATTTTCTTTCTTCCACAGAGCACAAAAGGTACTGTTTTTTCTCATCATGCAGTTACAAAGTTAAGTTTAAAAAAAGGACACAAAAGTATCCATGACTCATGCACTCTATTGCAAGTTGTATGAAGTCATATGACTGTAATTATGTCACCAAATTTTACTTCCCACTTTTCGTGAATGCACCTGGGATTTTCAGTGAATGGCAACTCAAATTTTGGTCTTGTATGGTTTCAGAATAGTATTGGAATATAGCACACAAGTCATATGAACCACTTTTATGGTGCTTTTGTTTCCTTTAAGCTTGAAAGTCTCTGTTCATTGTAATTGCATGAAAAAAAGCATGGGAAACTTATTTCATAGCAATAGTAATTTTAATTTTCAACTTCTCTGCTTTTGTGTTACTTCGAAGAAAGAAAGTTGTGGGTTTAAAACAGCATGAGTGTGAAAAAATTAAATTCTGGGTGAACTATTCCATAAACTTTCTAACATTGACTTTTCTATGTATTTTGCATCGCAACAATAGCATATCATAGCAGATTCTCACCAATGAACATGCTATTTTTTGTTATCCTATTATACTTTTCAGAATATGCTATTGTTTTTATTGTAAATCATATACTACACTATAATCAGGTATGCTCTTTACCTAGTGTATAACAAAAGTAAGATATTTCATGAATCATTCTATGACAACTGAATGGGAAATTTGATGGTTGGGTTTTTATCCAGTGAAATGGATATATATGTATTTACCCATTTCCACAAAACTGCTCCACAGTTATTCATTCATAATCCTATTGCATTGAACATGATACTAAAGCTCTAATTTCTCTGTTTAGAATTTTTATATAGATTTTTCTGATATTTATTTCAGCCACACTTCATTATAACCATGATTAGATAGAGTACAGGTTTCCAGAGCACTGACATTTTTATTAGGACCAAGAATTGGGAGGGGTGCTGGGGGGGTAATTCCTCTGGCATCTGCCACATCAAGATGTGAGGACAAAAGTCTCCCAAAATTGCCATTCTCCATGCATATTAAAGAAACTTGTCATCCAGACATCACGGAAAGCTACAAAAGATAAGAGGCACAATCCCTTTGGGGCAGCATTTCTTGCCATCAGAATGGCAAAATTATAACCATAAAAATGTCCAATTTAGTGGAAAATGCTTGATTTTAGTATGTTTTGCATAAAAGCCAGTGCATTTAAATTGCCCATGCCAAAAAAAAGACAAATTGGCAATCCATGTTGAGTCAGAATTGACACTAACGCTATAACAAAGGGAATATGCATTACAGTGGACTGTAGAGAGGCACTCTACCTTCTGAAAGGTAGAGTCCATTGAGACTGTAAATTAGGATGGAGGAAGAGGGAGATGCACTCCTCGCAGAGAGTTAATGTGTGGCGCATATGCTGCTTCACAGAAATTACGCTTATTCCTTTTCATATGTGCGATCTGTCGTAATGTTAGGATGTACACAATTGTGACGTGATGTGAATTGAACGCGGTATTCTCAAAGCGCAACCTACATTTTGCACGTCCTTTATAAATGAAAATCTCTTTATAAAAGAGTACCTTCTCAAGCCACATTCAAAGTGCACAGCCGTTTCAATCAATCTCATTTACCCCTTGCATGCTTAGCAAACTTTCTGCTAAAATAACACACTACAGTTAAACCATAATAAATTAATCAATTAATAAAATAAAACAAATATTAGATGAAAAACTAAAAAAAAAAAAAAAAAGTACAATAAATTCAAAGCTGCTGTCCGCGATTTTTGGCCTTCTAGCGGTTAATAAACAGAACTGCATGCGTCTTGCGGAGGAACATTCTAGCCGGAGCTACTTTTTTCCGTGTATGTATATGGCGAGTCACGCAGTTACTGTGATACTCTGCGGCGAGTCCTACCAGTCCGGTCTCAAATAGTCAGAATATAAACACTTATTATAAGTGTACCATAATGATTCAGGATAAGACAAAAACACAGTTTGGAAAATGGATTAATGTTGTATATTCTCATTATATAATTTTTGTAAATTTTTAACACAAAAAAAGTTGCGGACTGCAGCTTTAATGTATATTTTATAATAATGTATAATTTCTCTATTCATATACTATAAAGTGTGTAATTTGCCACTATGCCACCAGGGTCATGGAATAAAACTGGTTTTCATCTGCGATACAATAGATAGCCCTGCCCCCAAGCTCACACTATTGGTTGAGTCAGTGTTGCTGGTTCAAGCTATGTCAGGGACTGAAACAAACAGAATAATGGTTTGAAAACAGAGCCACAACCTGTGGGTAAATTTCCCTACAAATGGCTTACACATGGCTGTTTCTACATATCAAACAAGTGGGAAAAAATATTATAACACCAAAAAAGTCCTTAGTTCAGCTTTAAGGTTAAAAGAATATATGCTGTTTTAAGCATTAAAAGTTTGTTCTTTCAACGCAGAGGTGCAATTATTTCAGTTATATTCGGAGCAATCAAAACATACGTCTTTGTATTCCCTCCTTCGCAGTTTTGCTAACCAAGCATTCACACATCTTAACAGTGATTTAGAAGCAGCACATCAGCTCGCTCTTAAAGACACAATCAGACTTGTTTCCACAGTCGACAGTCGATTTTACTGACGTGTGTTCAGCAACCTCTAGAAAACTTTCTTTAGCCGCCTCAGGTGAAGCACCTTCATTTCTCACTTTGTCTGTGTAATTTATGGAAATATCTGAGTGTTCTCTCTGAGGCGAAAGCGGATTTCCTGAAAGATAAGTGCAAAATTCCACAATGCCGATCTACCAAGTGGGTAAACACGGGAGTGAGAAAATAACACCCCGGGAATGGTCTATGGATCAACATTCTCCAAAATATGATTTCCTAAATCCTTTATAAATTATAATAACACTGATAAGCTTTCGGCTTAAGTGATCCATGGAATCACTGGCTTGAGAGTTTAACACCAGTACCTGAAGAAGTAATTCTGATGCAAATGAGACAGAAGACTTCCTAATAAATGCCACTGGGTGGTGAATCAGGTCCAGGTGGGAGTGTTATTTATACAGTTTGGGTAAAGACTTGCATCAGAGATTGAGAAGAAATGGATTGTTGCTAAGTTGAGCCATGGCTTAATGTATTGTGAGAAGTTTTGCTCGGTTTCTCACCGGTATTGTTGATATTCTCACTCACTCTCTGACAAACACACACACGCACACACAACCTGGTCTAATCTGCACTGCTGATTGGCCTACGTTTCTCTAGCATTTGTTAAAATTATATATATTTATTTAACATGCACTACTGGCCAAAAGATTGGAATAATTTGGATTTTGTCTATTTTTTAATGTATTTAGTCTCTTATGCTTAGCAAGAGTGCAATTAATTTGTTAAAAATAAGTTTAAAACAGTAATATTTTTAAACATCATAACATTTTAAAATAACTTTTCAGTTTTATTATATTTTAAAATGTAATTTATTCCTGGTGGCCTAGCTACTATGTACTTGCATTTAATCATTTAATACAATTGCAATTATTGTGTGCATACATGTTTTTACATTGTACTAATATTTTAAAAAATACCTGCATGTAATTCATTTCTGTAATTACTGTTGACCCATTGCTTACACCTTAACCCATCCTTAAACCTACCCATACCACCAAACCTGGCCCTAACATTACCCATAACCCACCTCAATAGCAGCAAAAGTGTTCTTCAATTCAATATGAACACAATAAATACATTATACTTATTTTTTGATGCAAGTACATAGTAGTTAGGCCACCTAATATAAGGTGGGACCGAATTTTCTGCTTAATTCTAAACAGTAAAGACTGGTGTAATGGCTGCTGAAAAATTGAAAAATCAGCTTTGCCATCACAGCAATAAATTACATTTTATAACACATTAAACAGAAAAAAAAAAAATCATTATCTTAAATTGGAGAGCATAAAATACTTCTTTTTCATAAAAACCATAAAAAAAAAAAAATTATTCCTAACGATTGACCAACAGTGTACATAATTCCTAGAATCCTTGACAAGTTGATGAGTGCTTTTTTTAATGTAATCTAAAACAAGCACGCCTCAGATTACAAGGGTCGTGTTATGTGCTGCAGACGTGTTCATAAGTAGCACAAAATATGAAGTTCTGTGGGCCTTGAACTTGAAGTTTTTCCTTCTGCATTTTCAAAAGATGGAAAAAAATCATAATGATATCATATCATCTCTGCAGATGTGATACAGTGATAAATTTACCCCTTATTACTCATGTCACGGCTATAAAAGATTAATACCCCTCCACAGTTTTTGCTCACTCAAAGGCCATCTCCAGCCATTTCCAGCTATTTGTTATAATTGCCTTGACAAACCCTGGTTTCATCTCAATTAGCACCTGAATAGGCACCACTAGAGCTAATAGAAGCTGTTAGTCCATTGCACAATTTAGGCTGAACAGAAATGGTGATGGGTAAAATGCAATTGAATTCCTAAGTGCCTGTGCCTACTTTGTTTGCCAATCAACTGTAGACCCGGGCTTTGTTTCACTAGATACCTTTTGGGGATCCTAATGGAGCAAGTCCTGCCCCCAGGCATTTGGTGCCACTCAGGCAGTCTATTGTTTTTCCTCATAGGGGGTACTCTTCATACGCAAGGAGTATAGAGAATGGCTATGTGAATTAACAAGAGAAATTAAAGAAATCACAGACGCACCAGATCACGCATTTTATAGCTTTAACTTTTGTTAAATCTGCTAGATAAGTACGGGGAAAGTACAAACTATTATTAGCGGCACTTTCTTTCACTCTTTTTTCTTTCTTTTTTTTTTTTTTGAGAGCAACTTTTTGAGCAAGTTCCTTATGTAATATTTGTTTTATTGTCATAATTTTGCTTAAACAGTCCTGTCTTCTCTGTTTTTTAACCTGTTTTGGCATTAAAGGGTTAGTTCACCCAAAAATGAAATTTCTGTCATTAATTACTCACCCTCAAGTCGTTCCACACTCATCTTCAGAATACAAATTAAGATATTTTTGATGAAACCAGAGAGTTTTCTGACCTCGTCATAACCAACGTCATAACCAATTTCAATGCATGCGTCATGCTGCTCACGTGTACAGCGTCGGCCAATACTGAGACGGCGCTCTGACGTAGAACCTGGAAGTGCTGAACTGTGTTTACAATGTGAGCAGTGTAGGAGGTAGACTGACAGAGAAAAAAAAATGTTGAATAAAGGCTTTATTTTTGTTGTTTTTGCGCCAAAAAAGCATTCTCATAGCTTCATAACATTAAGGTTAAACCACTGTAGTCACATGGAGTATTTTAACAATGTCTTTGCTACATTTCTGGACCTTGAAATTGACCATAGGGAGGTCAGAAAGTTCTCAGACATCATAAAAAAATATCTTAATTTGTGTTCTCAAAGATGAATGAAGGTCTTACAGGTTTGGAATGATATGAGAGTGAGTGATAAATGACAGAATTTTTTTTGGGGGGGCAAACCAAACAACAAAAAAAGCGAAGAGCTAAAACCGGAAAGTGTGCCTGAACGTTCCTTAGTATTAAAAAATAATACTGTACATACTAGAATTTGTGATATGATAGATCTAACTGACAATAGCACCAAGTTAAAGATCAAAACAAGCTGTTGTGCTTTTCCCTTACAACTGAACACTCATGGACAGCACATGATGTTTGGCTCTAAGCAACGACCTTGAATTAACTTCCAGTAGCCTAAACCTTAATCAATATGAGCTAAGGAAATACCCCAAAGTCAATATGAAAGGGGTAAACTGGTACTCATCTATCTCTTATTTTCTTTTCTGTCTGAGAAAGTGAGAAGACTGAGAGATAATCTTTAAAAGAGATGTTTCAAGTCATCTTTTCACCAGCAATACAGAAGGAAAAATAGTTTATAAAGGGTAAGGGATAACTGGAGTCATGCGGTACTCTAGGTATTTCAATACAGAGAAGTCAAGAGAACATTAAAGCACTTAGGTGAACTAACATCCCTTAAGTCCTAAAGAGTAGAGATTCAAAGAACGCTTGTCCTTAGTCTGGTCTTTAAATACTTACTGTGTTTCATAAGATATGAGCATTACAATGTTCGCACACCTGTCAACGAACGGTGACTTAATTAAATTTGTCTTTGGCCAGTAAATTATTCAGGCTATACTGCACGTAATTAACGGCTACCTAAATTATAGCTTACTGCCATACACAGAATTAATGGGGATTTGTTAAATGGCTTCATCTAGAAACAAAGAGAAGCTTGTGAGGTAAAAAATAAATGGTGCAGTAACCATTCAGTTGAGTGTACATATAACTAATGCAAGGCTGTGTTACAGTCATAGTGGACATCTAATATGCACTTAAATATCATTGGAGGCAGCAAAGTCAACAAACTGCCATTTACACAAAACACAATTTTGCTTATAAAAATGCAAGATGCATTGCAGAAAATAACTCAGTCTTACTTACTGTAACTTGACTTAAAAACATGCCATTTATGCTCATGCACCAAAACGTGGCGCAACATGTTAAATTGCTTTTATATAGGAGTTCAAATCAGCAGAAAATCAACAGAGTATTTTAGACACAATATTTCTAGTTTTTGCTCTGCCAACGGAAATAGTTCCAAACCCATCTCCAAGTGACAAAGTCATTCCTGGATTAATATGTGTCTTTGAAAGAACACTGTTGAAAGAACACAGATTCACAGATAGAAAACAGAAAGAACATGTATTTGGTTGAGTAAATGATTCAATGACTCACTCATAGTAACTCATATTACTCATAGTAACATTTCTAATTTAAACAGTGCTTTGAGCAAATCGTTAGTGATTCAGTGTCAGTCACATGTTTTGTTCATGAATGAATCAGTGTAAATCGGTTGAATTATTTAATGATGCCACATGGTGTATCTATGTAACCTGCAGAAAGAGTCATTGACCTACATCAACAACCACACTGAAAAACATAGTTTAGCCTTGTAACATCACATTTTCATAACATAACATTCATAAATTTTTAGCTGTGACTCAAGTGTCCTTTTTGTGCTGTTGTATATTGACATATAAATCAACAATGGCTGATTGCATGAACTAGTCTTACAAGTTAGTCATCTACAGTATCTCGGAAGTGAGTACACCCCTCACATTTTTGTAAATATTTTATTATATCTTTGTGACAATACTTAAGAAATGACACTTTGCTAGAATATAAAGTAGTGAGTGTACAGCTTGTAAGTGTCAATATTTTGTGTGGCCACCATTATTTTCCAGCACTGCCTTAACCCTCTTGGGCATGGCCTTCACCAGAGCTTCGCAGGTTGCCACTGGAGTCCTCTTCCACTCCTCCATGACAACATCATAGAGCTGGTGGATGTTAGAGACCTTGCACTCCTCCAACTTCCGTTTGAGGAACAGATGCTCAATAGGGTTTAGTCCATCACCTTTACCCTCAGCTTCTTTAGCAAGGCGGTGGTCGTCTTGGAGGTGTGTTTGGGGTCATGTTGAAATACTGCTCTGCGGCTCACGAAGGGAGGTGATCATGCTCTGCTTCAGTATGTCACTGTACATGTTGGCATTCATGGTTCCCTCAATGAACTGTAGCTCTCCAGTGCCGACAGCACTCATGCAGCCCCAGACCATGACACTCCCACCACCATGCTTGACTGTAGGCAAGACACTCTTGTCTTTGTACTCCTCACCTGGTTGCGGTCACACACACTTGACACCATCTGAACCAAATAAGTTTATCTTGGTCTCATCAGACCACAGGACATGGTTCCAGTAATCCATGTCCTTAGTCTGCTTGTCTTCAGCAAACTGTTTGAGAGCTTTCTTGTGCATCAGCTTTAGAAGCAGCTTCCTTCTGGGACGACAGCCATGCAGACCAATTTGATGCAGTGTGCGGCGTATGGTCTGAGCACTGACAGGCTGCCCCCACCCCGTCAACCTCTGCAGCAATGCTGGCAGCACTAATACGTCTATTTCCCAACCTATGGATATGATGCTGAGCACATGCTCTCAACTTCTTTGGTCGACCATGGCGAGGCCTGTTCTGAGTGGAACCTGTCCTATTAAACCGCTGTATGGTCTTGGCCACCATGCTGCAGCTCAGTTTCAGGGTCTTGGCAATCTTCTTATAGCCTACGCCATCTTTATGTAGAGCAACAATTATTTTTTTTCAGATCCTCAGAGAGTTCTTTGCCATGAGGTGCCATGTTGAACTTCCAGTGACCAGTATGAGAGAGTGAGAGCGATAACACCAAATTTAACACACATTTCTCCCCATTCACACCTGAGACCTTGTAACACTAACGAGTCACATGACACCGGGGAGAGAAAATGGCTAATTTGGCCCAATTTGGACATTTTCACTTAGGGGTATACTCACTTTTGTGGCCAGCGGTTTAGACATTAATGGCTGTGCGTTGAGTTATTTTGAGGGGACAGCAAATTTACACTTATACAAGCTGTACACTCACTGCTTTACATTGTAGCAAAGTGTCATTTCTTCAGTGTTGTCACATGAAAAGATATAGCAAAATATTTACAAAAATGTACTCACATACTGTAATTGTTTTCTTCAGGACTGTTCATAACTTTAAGTCAATTACATAAAAACATAGATTGATCTTATTTGATACAGAAAAGTAAAAGCGATTACCCCTAACTAACTGCTAGTTGGGCATACTAGTTCATAAATCACAGTCTCAACATAATGGCTATGTTTATGCAACTGGCCCCAGATTGATGCAATAAAAATATATGGTAACTAATTTAACTCATTTTCCAGTCTTTTTCATCATAAAAGCGACAGGGCCATTTGAAATAGGTCTTCTGCTAAAGAAGTTGAGGGGGGATACTTGATGGAAAGTGGACTAACATCGAAGGGAATAAGTTGACATAAATTCCTGACCTTTGATAATGTTTATCCAGACCCTCAAAGCCTCCCGGAGCCTCCTGATGCATGTCAAGTTCGGAAGTGGGCTAATTTAGAGCTGATGCCCATTATGTAAACATGAGGGAAGTTCAGTTGACATGTAACTCATGTATTTTTGAATCTGATTAAAGCAAACCATGGGTCAAAACTTCAGTGCCATCGGCACAGGCATGGGTCAGTCTTAAATTATGCAGCAAGTCAGGGAGTGAAAAAAAGACCTAAATTAGATGAAGGAACTCAAATTTTGCCACTGGCACACCACCTAATTCTAGTCCCAGTGAGCCAAAAAGACCCATAACTTGTTTTTGACACATAAGGTTGACTTACCATCTCAAACATGGAATTTTTTGCTGAGAATATTTAAATAATACAAATGCTGAAATAAGAGTCTTAACACAACTGCCAAAACAAAAAAGGATGCTTGAAGATGTTTTAGGGTACGTATTTCACTCTAAAAAATGGTTCTAAATGCCACCAGATTAGGATTTATTGACTTCTAAATGGTTGTTTTTTTGAAAGTGTAATTATAGGTAGGTGTGTTAACAATTAAACAACATTTAAAGATTTTATGTATGATAGAAGATCATGTAATTTTTGCCATTCCAATTTGCTATCATAGCATCATTTCATCATTCATTCTTTCTCCTTTTTGCATGTCATTTAAGGGCTAGCCAGGGTTAACATGTTAAATCTGTTTTATGAGGTCTGTTGGAGCCCACTCTTCAACAATACATCTGTTCAACAATTATTAGACCGTTTTTGTCATAAAAAATTCAACACCCCCGAGTGTCGCATGAGTAAGACCTGAAAATTTATGCAGCGAATGGAATACTTAATTTCTCCTAGGAACAGGAATGGAGTAAAAACAGAGATTCACTTAAAATATTCTCCAATTAGATATGTTGAGCTGATTTTATTTTGGTGTAAGTGATGGACATGGAAGAGTTATCATACATCATCTATACCATTCTAAACTACTATGTGAATATCATAGCAGTTTAGTACAAAACAGATAAAAAAATTGTAATAATAACAAAATGTAATAACATTGGAATAACATAAGGTGAGACAGGATGTGTGTGTGTGTGTGTGTGTGTGTGTGTGTGTGTGTGTGTGTGTGTGTGTGTGTGTGTGTGTGTGTGTGTGTGTGTGTGTGTGTGTGTGTGTGTGTGTGTGTGTGTGTTAGGGCTGTGTATCACCAACAATGTCACGATACGATACGCATCACGATACTAAAGCCACGATACGATACGCATCACGATATGGTTCAATTTAGAATTTAAATTTCTTTTGAGCAGAGTTTAGTAACAGTAATATGTGTTTATTAAATAACCAGTGTTATAACAGTCATGATAACTGAATAAACTATTGTTTTTGTCATAAAAAAAACAATGATTTAAATTAAATATAAAAAATGTCACAAAAAGCTTCTTTTAAAAGCTTGCTTTTAAAGTCACTCCCTCAGTAACTGAATTGACAATTATAGTGACACTGAAGCATATCAACAAAGCTCAATGACTAATTTCACTTGCAACAGTAAGTTGACTTGTAAGAAAACTAAGTTAGTTAATTATATCGGCTATAATATTATAATAATATCTATACTGCCTGTTTTTTTTGTTGTTGTTTTTTCATCTGTAAAAATGATTTTTTTGGATATCAGCTAAAAATATGTTCTAGAACAACATACGTTTTTATTAACGTGGTCTACAAAATATGCGCTACATGAGTTTAAAATACACACTTAACAATAAGGTTCATTTATTAAACATCAGATAATTTATTAACATGAACCAACCATGAGCAATACATTTGTTACTGTATTAGTATACACATACTAATTAAATGCACAGGTCTCCTCTCGTGCGTCCTCCCCACTGGACAAGGCCAATATCACTTTCATTTTGCTTTCAGATATCTCTATTATATATGCTATCACTGCTTTTAACTTTCTAGATGTAATTACCGAAATCAAAACAGTCCATAAACTATATACTCACGAAAACATCAGTCAAGCCAGCTCGCGCCTCAACCTGAGAGATCGGCTTTCAAATTTCTCGGTTTCTGAATGGACGGTTTGGCTTGATTGACAAACGCTAACGTTCAGCCATGATTTATATACCATCGACCTGTCCTAAAACGTTAGCACATTTGATCGATGATTTGGAGATCGTGTGTTTCTCCGTTCGAGAGCGTCACGTGACGTCACGTGATTGGCTAGATTTAAAAGCAAGACGGACACGATACGGCAGCTGCTGTATCGATACGCGCATCGTCAGGAGTTCATGACGATGTATCGTTGTATCGATATTCTGAGCACAGCCCTAGTGTGTGTGTGTGTACTATTTCTTTAAAGACAGACTTTTCAACCTGGAGAAATTTTGAATAATATATTGAATTATATTATAAATATATATTTCAATATATTGATTGAAAAATATAGAAATTTCGTAAATTTTCTAAATATTTAAATAATTATTCATCACATATTTATTAATTAATAATAACATATTTATACTGTATAATAAAATAATGAGTCTGAGCGAGTCCTCAAGTCTGTAAAGCTTGAAAACACCTGCCATAAAAGTTGAATAATATATATATATATATATATATATATATATATATATATATATATATATATATATATATATATATATATATATATATAAATACTGCTCATTCGAAGGCGTTCAATGATGACACATTCCACGACAGATGTTTTTAATGAAGCTACACCACTATGCCCTAAAAATATGGACACATTTGGATTCAGTGTATTCTCTACACTTAATTTCTTTCATTTGTTATTTAATGACCTGCAGAAGCAAGTAGTGCATTCATTGCTCTAACAAACCAACTGACGTATATGCCTCATTAAGGTTAAAATAGCATTATGCGTCATTTTTTCCTGTTTCTGAATGATCAGAACAAAGGGTAGAAAGAGTTTTTTTGAAAGAAAGAAGCTTAGGAAACTGGAAATTGATCAGGATCCCGTTTGGCTTCTGCTAGCTTGTCATGTTCAGATCTGATATGAGAATCTCTTCATGATGTTTCTACACATCATGCAAATTCAGCCATCTGTAGCTTTGTCTGAATGTAAACAAGCCCATCACATGGCAAGTTCTCCATCTGTAGTTTCACGTAACAAAGGCAAAATTACTCAAGAACATTGCATCAGTTTCTCTAGCTTTTCTTAAAGAGATAGTTCACCCCAAAAAAGAAAAACTATCATTTACTCACCCACTCATTCACTCTTTTTTTTTTTTTTTCAACATTAAACTGTTCATACATTCACAATTAAATGGGCCATCACAAAAAGACAGGTGTAAGATAAGGAACTGTTTCATAAGTTTATGTTATATATATTTTATGTTTAATATACATTGGCTACAGCCCTTTTCTCTTAATGACAAGCTCCTTACAGAAGAGGGCAGGAAGGTAGCAGCGCCTGGCCACTTCCTGACTCCTTTTAGGAAAGAGCAATTCCCCCAGTCCCTCCACTCTCCCTGGCTGGAATGTGTTCTGACAGGCAGGAGGGATGACCCTGAGAATCACATTATGTATATTTCTAAGCGGCCTCCTGCATTTGCATGTAGGAGACAGTTAAAATAAGGCCATAAATCAGCTGCAAACATATAAATGGATTTGTGGGAGATTGAAACCCTCGGAGAGTCTCCCGAGCAAATATTTCAGGGCCTGTCTGAGAGATATCCACTGTCATTAAGCCGCGGGAGCTCTCTGACCACTCGCCGTGTATATTTCCTTCATTACATGACCAGGAAGACGGCCACGTATGGCTAGTTCGATAAATCTATCTGCATATTCCTCTGTCTGCTTTGTCATCAGGGACCAGCAGTTTAAGTGTTTTATCTATTTTCAGGAAACTTGAATAAAGGAGAAGAATGTGTCAGAAACGGTTTATGTGTTTCTACTATCAGCATGTTAAACTAAAGAAAGCATTCATAACTATCACAGATTTTCATTTTCTCATCACAATTTGCATCACAAATAATCCAAAAATATAAATTGTAAACTCACCTAGTAGGTCTCACAGCAAAAGCATGTAAGCACTCATTGCCATTAGTAACCAATTTATATTTCGGCGAATGGGTGGCTAATTTGTATGAATGTGCAGGAATGTCTCATTCGTAACTTTTTGTATTATCTGCTTACGGCCCATTGACAGGTAGGGGCTGGGTTAGAGTGGATTTACATGCTTACTTTTTTCTAATAATCATACGTTTTTTTGCCTGGACTCATTATGCTTCATTACATTCAGCTGTGTCTCAGTGTCATTGACTTATAATAAGTGCCTAAATAAGGCCAGCATATTCTGTCAGTCTTTGCGAAGTCTTGTATTTTGTTACACTGCATTTCTGAGTGTTATAACCTGGTTTCCTGTGTCTTGTTTTTTGATTCTCTGCCCATGTTCTGGATTATCCTTTTTGCCTGTTTTCTGCCTCGTTTCTTATTTGGACTGTTTGCCCATGTGTTTGACCCTTTGCTTGCAGTCCTGCCAGTTTAACGATTTTGTCGCTAGATTTAGTGACTTCCCTGCCCCTTTTGAGACTTTTTTCTAAATCCTACCAGCAAATCTAGCAACTTCTTGGACAAACCTTATCTAGATTTCGTGACTCGCCCACTGATCTATATTTATATTAGTAGATTAGTATGACGTCATCTAGCGACATTTAGCGACCAGTTTTAGCTACTTTCCACTGAAAGCAATTGGCAACACTATTTGTTTGTTATATGGATTATGATTCTGGATTGTCCTGCAATAAAGCTGAATTTGGATCTTGAGTCTCGGAGCAGTTCATAACAGATTCACATCGTACAAATTCATACAAAAATTCCACCTCGTAAAACAGCTACATTTTCGCTTGAGATCGGGTTGGGATTTTTTCCTCAAATGGAATATCATAGTTCAATATTCAAGTAATATCATGGAAACAACATGATTAAGTAAATGAGGACATGTGGGTCTAACTAGCCCTGTAATGTCAAAAATGGAAGAAAAAAAACAAAAAATAACCTCAATATTTTGTTTTCGTTCACAAAATACAGCACATAATGCAGAAATACTTACATTTAGACCTGAAAAAAAAAATAGCTAAATGAAAGTAAATGGCTTGTGCTTTGAAAAACATCCTTAATTCAAGCACAAAGAAATTAATTATGGTTTAACTGTGTTGCTGGTCAGCAGCCATTAAATGCAGTTCCAGTTTAAATGCTGACAATGCCGTTTAATGAAGGATTAGTGACTGTCGCTCCCACATGAGAGAACAAAGCATCCCTGGAGGAAAAAATAGAAACAACTCACAGTCACAGATATAGAGTACCTTTATAAGACTTGCTGCTTTGCAATGAGGACACCTCTAGCGTGACATATCTTTGGAGAGCACTATCTGTATGCTAATGAATCAAATGAACAGGCAGAGGAAGATAAAAAACCTAAAGTACTGCAGATGAGAGAGACCTTAAAGAGTCTGTTTACAGTGGATGATGATTTTGTGATGAGAATAGAAGATAATGATCAACGCGCAGCATCGTTCTGATACACAATACAAACAGATACTGTACTCGCTCATCCATTTGTTTATTCAGAAACTACGAGGCGAGTGATTGCTCTGGAAAAGCCGAACTGGTTAAATGGAAGGAAATGCGCAAGACGAGTCACCCAAATGAGTGGAAACTTAAAATCGTGAAGCTCAACAGGGCTTACATGAGCACTTCCAAAATTGTGCAAAACATTTAGGACATTTTAACATGGTTTTGGGCAATGTGTAATTCCCTCGATTATACTCAATATCTTTACTCAAACACTTTTTTTTTATTTTGGGCATGACAAAATACAATAAAACATCTTCAATCTTACTTTTGAGTGACTTTATTAAATCAGGAGTGTTATCATCTCAACTTGTACACAATAAAATACAATTTAAACCCCTTTTCTGCTCTGTAAATTACACTCGAATACAAAAAAACATATGCATAGTAATTTTTCTAAAGTGTTTAAACCATGTTTGCAGATGCCTAATTCATCTCCTCCAGTGCAAAAAAAAAAAAAGGAAAAAAAAGGCAAAAACACACATTATTTTTTAATTTATATCAAGTAAAGCAAGGAGCAACACATTGTCATCATGTAAATACATAAATTATGCTGCTAGCCCTTTTTATTATTTATGAGACTGGACTCATAATCACATTACATTACGGCGCTAAGAAACCCAAGAGGTCAGAAGTGGTTTACATTAATGGGCAGAGCAGTCGCAAAGAATGCTGAACATTACATATCATGTAATAAGGCTCATGAGTGTCATCTTGATTGGCGTTAATGCCATTGTTTTAGCATGGAAACTTTTTTGTGGCCGGCACGTCAGCCCATCCTCAGCCCAAGCACTTGACAAGCCGACATGTAAGGGTGCCGACTCATATGGCTTCATGGATCCAATTAATATTTGAAGATATTAATGTAGATCGTAATGAGCATATAAAAGTGGGGCATGGAGGCCTTCGGAGAGCCTTTGCTAAGGGACAGCGTGTTTCAAAACAAGCAAATTACCAACATTCTTATCCGAACGTTATGCCGGCTATAAACAGGCTTCTTTTGTGAGATTTGATTCTTTCCTGCAGCTTGGCTCATCGCCAGCGCTTAATTCTTTCTGGTAGGGAGCCACAGCCACATTTGAGCTTATTTCATCACCGAAACACGTGTGCGTGATCTCCAAGGATTCTGCTCACATAAAAAGTGATTTATTTTAACTTTCTGAGTGAAAATATGATATTTAATTACTTCTGGTGGGAAAACAGATTCATCTTCTGGTGAGTTATGGACAATCTCACTCATGAGCGGAATGAATGTAATATCAAGTGAAAACTGTTTCATAAATCTGTGAGAAAATGCAAATGTATTTTAAAACCGGAGCCTCGCAAGGTTAAGCCAGTGATCTGGCAGCCAATAACGTTCATGTTAAACAATCAAGACCACTGTCAGATATGAAGGTCTCCAGTGTAAACCAACTGAACGTTACTGTAGACGGTTGTAATGCTCGCTATAAATTAATATTGCGTACCTAACCGATATTTCTACTGCATATATACAGCAAATCTGCCGGATGGTAACGTGTAGTATAAGTATCGTCTTAGACATGCAAATTATGATGGTTGCATATGCGATTTCTACAAAGTAAAGCCTTGTTAGCAAGGAAGTACCAAACATTGAGGACAATCAAGATACCTCATCACTTTGTTCTTGAAAAAAAGAAAGGAAAAAAATCTTGAAATCTTGGCACTTTGAATCTCCTACTCTTTCGTGCATTTGCATAACAAAGCCCCAAAGACTAAGGTAGTGGAAGAAAGGAATATTGTAGCATCGGCCCACCCCATCCCTTGGTCTCTCTATCAACATGCCATCAGCACAAATGTACACACGCACACACATACATTCACATTCGAAAAACTATATGTGCACATCCACATATGTGGGTGGGTACATAAATACACAAAGCATGTTTATTCTCCGAACTTTGCACACAAGCACAAAAATAACATATCTCATGTTTTATACATATTAGCGCACACGCACAGACACTCACCCCAAACATATAACAATCCCCTTCACGATAAAAGTTCCTGACAAGAAAACCCCAAAAGATCTGTAATCTCTGTAACGCACTATGAATACACAGTCAGCAAAAAAGAAAACCTTTAAAGGGAAGTTAAAAAGGAGAGTAAAAAAAAAAAAAAAAAAAAAAATCACCTCTCTACTTGACTACAATCCCCTCAGCCACCTACATATACCCCCTCCTCTCCTTCAGCACCCCACTCAGAAAGAAACAGGATGAAATGACATTATGCATATGAAAATGTCCAGAAAGATGTTTGATTTATGTATGCATTAGATGCAAATTCTATTACAGGACACAAGGCGCTTGTGAGATTTCTCTCTGAACACTCGGCTGCCCTGATCAAACCTGATCTCATTAATTCCGACAAGGGGAGAAAGATAGAAGGAGCGAAAGAGCGAGAATTGGAAGAAATTTACAACCCGGACACAGATTTAAAGAAAAAAAGGGGGTAGTAAATTGCATTCTAGCCTCTAAGGCCACAGCAGACCGGCTCGGACCAGGCACCAGACCACCAGGGGAAAAGAGTGCTCAGTCCGAAATCATGTTTACACAGCACAACAGCGGCCCCACACAGTGCACACTATGAAATAAGCATTTACAAGTATAAACCATTTTTTTGGTCATGTTTAGTGCACAGATTTAACAGTTAATTTAACAGTTAGATATACAGTGTGGTCCAAAAGTCTGTGATCACATTTGAAATGTGTGATTTTAACCTGGCATTTAAACTTGGGAAAAAAAGTTTTAGGATTTAGAAAATTAACATAAAACACAGAGGTTGTGGGTTCGATTCCCATGAAGGAAGGAAGGAACAGCATCAGTAATCTTAATATTGATAAACTGATTCAGTGAAGAGTGAAAGTAAAGTTAAAAAATTAGACAGTAAAGATTAGACCGCAAAATAGAAGCATTTTCACCATTGAACCCTACTGTAATTGACAAAATAAGTTGAACTGGTAGAAAATGACACCAAGGTCGTAGGTTTGATTCCCAGGGATGTGATGAAATGAAATGAAATTAAATTAAATAAAAGCCTCAACAAAATCTTAAAGGGTTAGTTCACCCAAAAATGAAAATTCTGTCATTAATTACTCTCCCTCATGTCGTTCCACACCCGTAATACCTTCTTTCATCTTTGGAACACAAATTAATATATTTTTGATGAAATCGGAGAGGTATATGACACATCCATAGACAGTAATATAATCAACACTTTCGAGGTCCAGAAAGGTACTAAAGACATCGTTAAAACAGTCGACATGACTGCAGTGGTTCAACCTTAAAGGTGCCCTCGAATGAAAAATTGAATTTATCTTGGCATAGTCAAATAACAAGAGTTCAGTACATGGAAATGACATACAGTGAGTCTCAAACTCCATTGTTTCCTCCTTCTTGTATAAATCTCATTTGTTTAAAAGACCTCCGGAGAACAGGCGAATCTCAACATAACACTGACTGTTACGTAACAGTCGGGGTGTACGCCCCCAATATTTGCATATGCCAGCCCATGATTTCGGCATTACACAAGGGAAGCCAGTTAACGTCTGGATCTGTGCACAGCTGAATCATCAGACTAGGTAAGCAACCAAGAACAATAGCGAAAAATGGCAGATGGAGCAATAATAACTGACATGATTCATGATAACATGATATTTTTAGTGATATTTGTAAACTGTCTTTCTAAATGTTTCGTTAGCTTGTTGCTAATGTACTGTTAAATGTGGTTAAAGTTACCATTGTTTCTTACTGTATTCATGGAGACAAGAGCCATCGCTATTTTCATTATTAAATACTTGCAGTCTGTATAATTCATAAACACAACTTCATTATTTATAAATCTCTCCAACAGTGTAGCATTAGCCGTTAGCCACGGAGCACAGCCTTAAATACATTCAGAATCAATGTAAACAATATAACAGTATACAATACTCACATAATCCGACGCATGCATGATGAACACTTTGTAAAGATCCATTTGAGGGTTTTATTAGCTGTATAAACTTTGTTTATGCCCTGTTCAAGGCAAGCACGAGCTCTTGGGCCGTGGAGCAGGAGAATTAAAGGGCCAGTAGCCCTGAATCGGCATCATTTATAATGATGCCCCAAAATAGGCAGTTAAAAAAATTTATTAAAAAAAATCTATGGGGTATTTTGAGCTGAAACTTCACAGACACATTCAGGGGACACCTTAGACTTATATTACATATTTAAAAAAAAAAATTCTAGGGCACCTTTAATGTTCTGAAGCAAACAAAGCACATTTTTTGTGTAAAAACAAAAAATTAATGATTTTATTCAACAATCTCTTCTCTTCCCTGTCATTATCCTTACGCAATTGCCGCAGTTAGTGCAGTGAAGGCTTCCGTGTTTATGTCCGAATGTTGCACACGTAAGCAGCACAATGCATGTGTGTGATGCTGACACAGCAGCCGGCCAATAACGAGTCGCTGTTCAGACATAGAACCTGGAAGTGCTGGACCTTGAAAGTGTGGATTATATTGCGGTCTATGGACAAGTTATATACCTTTCGCATTTCATCAAAAATATCTTAATTTGTGTTCCGAAAATGAACAAAGCTCTTACGGGTGTGGAACGACATGAGAGTGAGTAATTAATGACAGAATTCTAATTTTTGGGTGAACTAACCCTTTAATATTAATGAATATCGAAACCAAAGTTCAAAAATGGATGGCGAATACGGGTATGAGAACATAAGAGGCATCAGGACATTGTGGACCCTCCTCTATTCTTACTTCACCTTCTCTTGTGGCTGCAATGATTGAGGTCAAGCTGTGGATTCTTTACTGGCCTAACTAATGTGATTGCATCAGAGCAATACCCTTAAACCATATCAGGTCCTGATCTGCATACTAATTGGCTCCACTGTCCTTGGCAGTGACCTTGAAGAGGCCTACACCGCCGCCGGGAGAAGGGGGGGTGAGAGAAATACGCATACTGTCCGTCCTGAGCATACATTTCCATGCAAAGGCACCCCTGCTCCGAGTAACCCCTGTTAGCAGCCTATCTCCTTCTCTATGCATCAATGCAAATTATAACAATGGCCAGGGCTTTATTCCGAGGGTAAGCCTGCGTGACCCTCCGTGACAGGGAGCGGGGCAGACAAAGGGGCCCTTTCCCACTGACTGCACATGGTCACTGTCACAATGCCTCACTCTTGCCTGCATGCGCTTAAGAAATGAGATATGGGGGGTGCCGGTTCTGTGAATGCAATTTGAAACCATAAAATGCAAAATAAAAGCATATGTTTATGATGCCATTTCATCCAGTCCTCTTGAAGAATGCCATATGTGTTCTCTGAAAGTGCTGAGCTATACGGTACCATGCCTCTGACATTTCCGTTGATGCTTAGTCATCTAAATATCTGCTTAAATTCTCTTGCTGTGTTTTTTCTTAGTAACATGAGCCTAAAGGGATTATATAGTATTTTTCAGCCCAACGCCATATAACTTCTTATATGAAGCCATCGGATGATCTCTGATTAACTCACTTCTATTACTCTGGATTATTGTAAAAATGATCACACTATTCATACATGCCGTTAAGGCAGGTGTTTGCCATTTCATTAAAACAATATGTCTGTTATGACAACTCTTGTAGTGTTTGGCGTGGAAATGGATAATGTTATATTAATATGTATAGTCTTGACGGAATAGATCTGCTGCAGAGCAAGTACGGGGCTACTACCAATATATGACACGCTGCTATGAGAAAGTAAACATGCTGCTGCTGTACAATATAGCATACATGAATTACCTGTAGCAGATCTATACAGGTGGAGCTGGGGAAGGAGGAGGGTTTCTGAAGTGTGCTGCAAATACTACAGCAAACACTGACCATGTATTTGAAAGTTGAGCAGCGAGCTTATTGGCTGCTGATGTAGAAAACAATGTAATTGCTAGAGACTGAGTTAAGGACCTATCAGCCTGCCATCTATAGTTTCATGACAGAAATTTGTATGAATTGAAAGATTGCAAAATAAAATTACTTTAGTACAGAATAATGTTCTGCAAAAGACTTCTAAGATTTTTTGTTTGATTGTTTGTTTTTTGATGCTGACAAATTGCTGTCAAATTTTAGTGTGAATAGTTTTAGTGAAAATAATTGTTTGTTAATACTTTAGTCATTTAGAGTCTACACAAACATGTAAGTGAACATAAAATGACATTCACAACTCATTTTACTTCCGTAATTTAACGTTGTTCCTAAGGGAAATGAGAAAAAGTGTTGGGTGGAACTTAATTTTATACATTGCTAAAAAACAAGAGGACTTGGCGATGACAGACGAAGACAAAAATTGATTTCTATATAAGTATAGAAAGTATAGTTTTTATGCACTGCCCGGCCAAAAAAAATCCTGTTTGGATTTTAATAGGCAAATACTTAAAAATCTATGAATGGATCATTATTACAGTGATTATTATCTTTATAGCATGTTATATGCTTGGCAACGGTTCTTTTAACCATTTAAGATGGAGTGTGTAGCTTTTCATTTCTTAAACAACCATGTAGGAAGATGCATCATTGCCATATTCCAGGATGACAATGTCAAGATTCTTGATGGAAATAACATCACAACATTTATTTCCATTGAGGGGTGCATCATTTTTTGGTCAAGATCTTGTATTGACAATGCAAGAGGTGAGCACTCTGTAAAGTCTATTCCAGCACATCCCAATGTCCTTTCAATGAAATTAAGGTCTGGACTAAAAGGTGCCAATTCATGTGTGAAAATGATTCTTCATGCTCTCAGAACCATTCTTTCACAAGTTTAACCCCGGTGTATCTTGACATTGTCATCCTGGAATATGGCCATGATGTGTCTATACATGGTTGTTTAAGAAATGAAAAGCTACACACTCCATGTTTAAAGGTTAAAAGGACCATTGCCAAACATATAACATGCTAGTAACATAATAATCACTGTAATAACGATACATTCATAGATTCTTAAGTATTTGCCTATTAAAATCCAAACAGCGATTTTTTTTTAGGCTGAGCCCCCCATACATTATATATATATATATATATATATATATATATATATATATATATATATATATATATATATATATATATATATATATATATATATATATATATAGATAGATAATGTACGTTTCATGTAGACTTTCTTTCATATAGTTTTAAACATTTATATGGTTCTCTGAGCTGAAATAATTTGTTTGCACAAACTTGTCTAATTGGCCTTGATTGAAGCTACAGCAGCCAGTATAGTTGTTCTGTCTCCGTCTCTGCCTCTATCAATGCCACACAACAGAAGCTGGCCTGTGGCAAAAAAACAAACTCAACATTTTCATCACAACTCTGATGTTGAGAGCCAAGGCCTCAGTGAATCAGCTACATTTCAAGGTGGATGTGTTGGACAACCTCTGAGACATTTGCTCACGTTGAGAATGGTTATCATGAAGCAGATGCATTTGCTCTGGCACTGATTATTCCACAAGAGAACAGCCAAACAATCTGCTAGTATAACATATGCTGAATACAAAGAGTGCATTGGAGAGGCAGGTAGTAACTGGAAAAAAAGAAGTGCAACGGATACCTTCCTATGTTATATGTCCGACTGCTCCATCACGACTTGCTTTTTTCTTAGGTGTGTAAAGGGATTCAAGAGGAAGAAAGTCATGGTCACTGTATTTAACTAACTGTCAGTTTTAAAGCTATGAAAAACTGCAAAGTTTACAGAGATACTACTGAATAAACTATTCTAAGTGTTTGTTTTAAGGAAATGAACACCCTCAGAGTAAGATACTGAGACAGAGTGCAACCATATATTTCACCAATGTTGTGACACTTTTAAACACAGCCATTAGATTTTATTCCACACAATTTGACTTTCACACTCTTCCATTTCCGTTTAAGTCTGAGCTTCCCACCAGTTAGTTTTTTTTAGTTTTTTTTTTTTTTTTGCTGTGAACATAGACAACCTCTTAAGTCTTATTTTATCTGTACAAGTACAACTGTGGAATTGACTGCTGCTGCCCCAAAATCCCAAGAGATGACCATAAATTACCAAATCAGACCCCTTATAGTAAGCAGTGATGGCAAGTGCTGATTTGTTCAGTGGGATCATGAGAAAAATGAAAGACACTTTCAGGGTAAAGGCTCTGGGGGCCTCCACACCCTATGCCGGACCACTGCGCTCCCCGGCTAAAATGTTATATTCAACCATTATATAAATATATTTCAACATATTCCATACTACATACAGACATAGAAATAATATATGGTGACAATATACTCTCACACTCAGCAGTGTTACACTTAGTTGTGGAGTGAAGCAAGTAATTCATCCTGAAATCTACTCTGGACATTCTATATCTAAGGCCCTGATGCAAAAACATTTATAAATAAACCATGAAAATCTAGAGAATATGGTTCAAGGGAATCACACTGCGAAGTGATTATTACCCATTTCTATCATGCCCTCTTTTATTGTTTGATCCTATGAGGCAGTGACAGATACTAAGTATTTAGTTGTATTTATATGCAAATAGATGGAAGAGTCATGCCAATTATTTAAATCTTATTTGTGTAGTAACCGTTTAACTATTAAAAAGCATATAATTGTACATGCCAGTGTAAGGAAAGCATGACTGTCATAACTAAGAGGACACTCTTTCTCAAACCCCCTTCGCCTGTTTCTCACTCTCCCTCTCGTTTATTACATGAATTCATTTTTATGTGCCATTAAAAGCTCACCACATCAGACAAGTCACTCAAACCAGGCCTCACGGGACACAACAGCACCGTCAGTGGATCATTAGACATCGCGAAACACACAATACCTAGTATCAGCTCACCACTAAAAAAGAAAAACAGCCCTCTGCTCTTGTTTTGCTTCATGCCTTTCCCTCCAAAAATTTTAATACAAAAGAAAAGCATGAAAGCTCGCAGGGATGAGGTGAATCTACTTGAAGATATTTAAAAAAGAGAAATGCTTTGTTAAAAATACAAGTCCTTCGGGTTGTCTGTGTGCTCTGTGGTTTAAGAAACTCCTTTAAGTGAAAGAAAATGCTGTTCCGCAGGGTTTTTAGGTCTTGACATATCTGTCACCTGCAAAATATGAGGTAAAAGTGCATAAAACTTCTCGCCTCTTGCTTTATCCTCTCCAGAACTGTCGCACCTTTTCCTTTTCTTACTTACAACTTATTTTGAGCTGAAAACTATGTTTATTCCTTTGTTGCAATGAAAGGTTCCTACTACAGCTGCCAAAAATGGCCTAAAACAAAACAAAAAAAATTTATAAAATCATTGCCTGAAATGAGACCCATAATATAGTCATCATCTCACAATATTCTGATTGTTTTGTCATTCTATGAAAAGGAATAGTTCACTGAAAAATGAAAATTCTGTCATCATTTACTCATGCTCGAGTTGTTCCAAACTCATATGATTTCTATCTTCTGCCAAATGCATAATACATTTTGAACACCTATTTTACATTAATTTACAAAGATTGGGGACTGACACTTTAAAAAAAAAAAAAAGGAAGAGGAATCAAATCATCATTAACGTGTAATAAACGTAGTCCATACAACTTATCTCATAATTCAAATATTTCAAACGTAAATGAGAGAAATAGCGATGTTCGATTCATGATTGAATCATTCTTTTAAAGTCAGATCTAATCAGTGAATCTGGTTCACAATGCCAATTTAAATAATTCATTTACAAATTCAACACAATGACTCAATGATCCAGTCACAGTGGTTGACAGCCCCTGGTAAAGATTATTTGTGAATAACAACATACAGTACATTAAAAAATGGATAGTTCCGACCCTTGATTCTGATTGGTTGAGCCGTGTTCTAAGCCGTTGTAAAATTCCCAAAAACATACAGCTGACCGCATTACATAAGTATTGCTGCACCACTGAGTGTGTATGTTGCTGCGTCTGTTTTAGCAACCACTCTTAGCAACGTAAACATATGTTTGTTCTCAATTGCTTTTGTTCATTAAAGCTTACTGCATTATGTAGAAGAGTATTGTGAGAGAGAAATATCGAGTGAACGAGATTTAGCATTTAGCTAATTTAACATTCAGATTTAGCATTTTCCTTCAGGTCAGTCTCATGTTCATAATAAAAAATCCGTTTGAATGTCCGCTGCGATCTTAATATTTAATGGGTTTTCCCGTGACCTGCTGACACTGACAGTGCAGGTCAAAGCATTTGTCATTTGCTTTTTGTTCCATGTTCACAACAAAGTTCAATATAAAAGTCTTTGCGACTGAGTGACTCACTCATAAAGACAACTTTTGCCGCCATCTAATGGCGTAATAATGTAACTTCTGTTGCTGTTCACGTTCAGAGACTATTTTTTCCAGTGGAAGGAAGCCTTTTAATGGTTTTACTTCATGAAAGTTGCATTGATACATATTTTTTGGCTTTAATATTTGTATTATGTGGTAAAGGTTTAGGCCCCTTAACTGTTATAAATTCACTGTAAACCACGGCTTCTTGGGACTTATTGCTTTATTCAAACTGTTTCTCACAATGCTATCATATAACTTTATAAGACTTGGAGTATTGTGTGTAAATCATATTTTATGCTTTTGAGTTGTTTTTTTTTTTTTCTTTTCTTTTTTTTGAGTTCTGAAAGAATCTGTCCCCATACATTACAATTGCATGGAAAAAAGTGACCAACAGTTAATCAATCTAAACTAAGGAAAAAGAAAGTCATACAGGTGTGGATCAATATAAGAGTGAGTAAATGATGACAGAATTTTCATGTTTGGGTGAACTATTCCAGATTATGCATATAACTGTGTGGTTCCAAACCCAGTGTTGGGGAAAGTTACTTTTAAAAGTAATGCATTACAATATTGAGTTACTGCCTAAAAAAGTAACTAATTGCATTACTTAGTTACTTATTAAACAAAGTAATGTGTTACATTACTTTTGCATTACTTTTCTTCATCTAGGCTGGGCTTTCTTGTTTGTCTTTTTAATAACAATACAGTTCTAATTTTGGAAAATGTAAAGACCCTTCCATATCAAAAGTGAAAGACTCAGGCTGAAGGGAATGCAAATTTGCGTCTGTACAGTAGAGGGCGCAGCTCAAACAAACCTTTTAGCTGTGCTGCCATTCTGGATTGAAGAAGAATAATATGCAGGAGAAGAAAGATCAACACTCTCACTTAAGCAATAATAATAAAAAAGTTAAATATGATAAAAAATATGAAAATAGGTTTATCTAAAGTAATTTTTGCTTATTAGTTTGGTTGAACTGAATTATCGATGGTCAGCAGCAAAAACATTGGTAGTGAGATTAAATACATACAATATGTATTTAATATGTATAAACTACAATAATCATCATGTTCACACAGCACACACAACGCCTCTGCATTACTCACGATTTCTCTCAACATGAGGACAGGAGAGCTGTTAGTCAATACATGGGATAACAAAGTAACTTGCATTACTTATTTGAAAAAGTAACTCAGATATTTTGTTGTAAATTTAAAAGTAATGCGTTACTTTACTAGTTACTTGAAAAAAGTAATCTGATTACATAACTCGCATTACTTATAATGCGTTACCCCAACACTGTCCAAACCCGTACATTGGCAGATTAAAAACAGAGATCTAAAAGTCATACAATATCTAAAAAGTAATACACATATTACAACACCAGTGACAGATGTTGAGTCCAATGCAGACACCTTACATGTTAAAAGGCGAACAATGGAGTGACACATTCTTTTAGACACTCTGTCAAAGATAGAGCTCCTGAATATTATTGAATATGGCCATTTGCCACTCTGACACCAACCGCTTTGTACAGGTGAGAGTGAAGTGGGGTCCCTCAGGGATCCTTTTGTATGGAGCAGCAGGAGAAAACTGTTAAATTGTACCAGCCCTCTTCATATGTATATATAAAAATGCCCTGAACAAGATGCTTATCTTAATAGATGAAGTAGGAGCAAAAGAGCTATAATTTTAATCAAATCTCTGGCTTATTCGTACGAGGCTGTCGAGCGCTATTGAGGTTTTAAATGCATGTTGTTGGGACTTTGCTGAATGGACTCAGTAGGGGGTGTCTCTCTCAGTAATTATACCTCACTTACAGGTATTTCTGTTGCTGTGCTCTTTATCTTCTCTTGTAAAGAGGAAATCAATTTGTACAGATGTATATGAGAGAGGTGATTGCCTTGACTAGAAGGGGGGAGAAAAAGAAAGACTGGCTTGGCACAAAAACGGGGGGAAAAAAAAGTATTGTCATAAAATGGACAAGTCGTTTGGAAAATTGAGGAGAGTTGCATTTGAATGTGTTTGTTTGGGTCTTTTGTTAGCTTGTATTTAGCGTCTGCCACAGGTGCACTGCGCTGCCTGCAAATTTGCTCTGCGGCACTAGTGGCACAGTCTCGGAAGAATGACAAGAAGAGGTGAAAGAATGAAACAACTTAAGGAGGCAACTTCAAAAATTACTGGAACCTATAAAAAAATGGCCAAAATGATCCACTATGCCTTTTTAATCTCATTTAAGGGTTATTATTGTAGAAACAGACAGCCTAATGTCGGTCTGCATATTTACTATGGAATTGACACTTTACTAACTAACCAAAGGATATGTTGGTCAATCAAAATATTATTTTCACAACTAGGTTTATTGAACACACATTTAGATTGCACACATTAATTATTATTATTATTTTTTTATTAAAATATATTTAATAAAATGACACTTTTTTTAACACATAGCATACTTTTTCATGCTTTTTAATGAGTAAAGATAACAGATTGTATTATATGAGCGAAATTCAGGACACATTTATATAAGCAGGCAGGCTAAATTATCACAATTAAGGTCATCATCATCCTACTCAAGAGTGGTCAAGTGGAATAATGTCAAGACATTAGGTCCCACGGTTTCCAGCGTGGTCACACAACTGCTGAAAGGAGCCATTAGCGTCCGGCGTGAGCACTCCAAAGCACTCGTGGCACTTATTAATCAGGACCGAAATTACATAGCTTAGCATATTCTACATGTATCGCTAGCCAGGCTCGTGGGCGTCAGAACGACAAAAAAGTTCTGTCACAAGCATTAGCAAAGCACACAGCGATTGTCGAGGACAATTATTTCTATTTAGAGGATTCTGGGATTCAGGCCTGCCAAAGAGGCTTAGATAGCCCCTGGGGCTGGCTGTGCCTATAGTGGACAGGAAGGCATTACAGTCTGGCCATGGTGCTGTGGGAGCTAAAAAGACACATGGTCCAAAAGCAGAAGAGACAATCGAAGTAACCAGGATGGACAATGGCCTGATGCTACATGTATACTCATGAGACCTAAATGAAGACCAATGCTTACATTTATGAGCATATTGTGCAATTAGACATATCACATTGTGAAAATGAGTTTAAAAATAAAACTGCAGAAGAACAGGTTCTCAGAAGCATGCCAATCTAAGTTAACAAGCACAAGGTTTCATATATTTCTAATCTTATCTGTTTTTTATCTCATCTTATTATTTTCATTCTTGGCACATGAAGTACTCTTGACCCAATTACTAGTTCTTCGGGCTGCGCACCTCTTTGTAATCCAAGTTATTATCTAGTCTGAAATTTTTGATTTTCTTTGTTTTGATACCTTTCTTTGGCTCCCACGAGACTGTGTTGAAGGAAGGGGAGGTTCTAACACCATATTTTTCTTTTGGATTCTCAGTAAATGCTTTTTCTCTAGAGGGAGGGAAAGAGAAACTGCTCAAAGTCTGGAAACGGTGGTGCCTTGATCAAATCAGCTGAGCTGAAAAGGATTCAACCGCAGAAATAACAAAGACGGAGGTGATTAGCAACACATTCTTACCAGCATGGTGCTCTTAGTTCATGGAACACAGCATTCCTTCTATCTTATATTGAATCTGGGGCAAAGAACTGACTGCAGTGGGGGTCCAAATGACTGAGACCACTAGTGAAAGTGGCTTACTTAAAATTTTGGCTAACTAAAAAAAGAAAAGGAAAAAATAAAAATAAAAATTGTATATTATATATAAATTATATATAAATATTAAAAGTAAGCAATTTTTATATAGCCTACCATGAATATATAAGTACCATGAATTGCACATTCACACAGAACTGCTACATTCACACAGTCAGTTTGGGATTAGTCTCAGCCTCAGACATCATGGCCACGGACCATTGGCTGAACATCTGAAGCATATGGCACATAAAATTGGAAACACTACTGCGCTGCGTCCGAAATCGCATACTGTCTGAGTAGGTACTACATTTGAATTTGAACTTACTTCGCGACAGTTAAAAAAGTAAGTTCTATATATTATGAATGTGTGTAGTATGAATGTTATCCGTTACTACATCCACCATGTTTTCATTATCATGTGACCTACCAGCGTCAGTTGTGTCGCTTCAGCTCCATTCATAAATCCCCTTCTGTGGTCTCATGGGATAGTAGTGTCCATCGAATGCGCACTTCAGAATCTTGCTGAAAGTAGTAGGTTATCCGGGGACTTTTTGCTTACCGTTTTTCGCATACTATGTATTCAGACATACTATTCTGTTGGTGTACTGTTTTTTGTATACTATATATTAGGGAAGTATTTGATTTCAGATGCGGCACTGGTGTTTCGAAGACGGGTTGGTCGAATTCTAAAGGATTTCCAGGGGACGCGTGTTGCGTTCTTTAAAGGTCCTCCTGGAAACAAAGATGCCATGACTCCAAGAAAGCCGTTGTGTTCGCAACTGTGACAATGAGCGCTTATGCTGGATTTCAAAAGTATGTGAAGTATATAAAGTTTGCGACATAGACTCTTTAAAATACATCCAAGAGTTTTACACACCGGTATATTATCGTAGGAACATCGCCATTACATTTTCACACCCCTAAACATGACGCAGAACAAAACAAACTTGATTAGTAGCATTACATGTCAGTCAGATGGCCTCTGGGCAGTCAAACTTACAAATGATTATATAGAGTAAAAGAGTATGCACATTTAGTGTGCTGTCCCAGGGAAGTTTTACTCATTCCCACAAATTTCAAGTTTTTTCGCTGCTTATTGTGCTTAAACAGTCAAATACACACAAAATAAAATGCCAGTATTGGTGAGTATTCACGCAAAAACAGTTATGTTTTAAGTGAACGTCAACAGCTGAGAAAGAAAATGCATGTGTAACAGTATAATGGATCCGTGCATCAGATCTTAAAATGATGGCAGCCTAATATACCTGCTGCCAAATTATGAGATAATATTAAAAATATCGAGTGTCGAGCCTTAGAAATCAGGCGTCTATCAGTGGATTCCTAATATATCCACAGTAGACAGATCCGATGATAGACAGCTGCTTTCAAACGCAGTTGACAACAAGAGTCCAAACGAGACGAGAGTTCCTCTACTAACTAACCAATAGCAGTTTACATACCTGATTGGATTTTCACACTTTTTTCTGAAGATGTGTTTTCTGGCACGAGAGTGGGACAACCTGTTACTCACATGAAATCGCAGCAATACCAAATGACAACGATCCAATCAATTCCCCATGGACAAAATTAAGACCTGTCCTACATTTTTTCTTGATCAAAAAGCAGTTTCACTTGAATATACCAAACAATAGGAAAGACTTTCTCAACTTCTGTTTCATGGCGACTTTAAGATTATCCAAAGAGCATCTTGAGCTGAAGCAAGAACATCTGATTGTGTGTACAAAAGTCACATGATCAATGTCACAAATGTTCTTGGATTAGTGGCCAAGAAATTTCTTAATTTACATCATAATGTTTCTTCATTTACAGTTTTACATTTGAAATCCAGCTTTTTAATGTGTTCTCAGACTTTCATACCGCACTTTTGATTTAGAAATACAGCAGTTATGATAGTTATACAGTAAATGCTATCATTCAGACATTTGTATGCAAACTTAAGAACCGAGGCCTTCATGATTATTTCGGTGTCCTTGGTTAATGACACCAAACAACAGGACATGTGTGTACGGATCCAGAGCCAGGATAAATAATATTTTCTCATCAAAGAGCAAAGCAATCGGTCTCCACAGCAGAGCCCAAGGCGGGCCATGTCGAGGTCCTAATGAGATGTTTAGAGACACGGCTGGCTAATGGAACATTCTGGAGTTTGCCTCCTTAACTCCAAAGCCCTCTACCTGAGGAGACAAAGGACGTTGTGTCTACCAGGGGAAGAGCTGAATTTTATAATCTGTGTCATTCATATTATGCTTCCTGACACAAATGATCAGATAATTCACATCTGAAGTGAATTAACATCTGTTGTTTGAATGGGGCTAATGTCTAGCAATTCATCAATTTCACAGACTAATATTGCTGACCAGAGATTCACGTAACATGCCCAGATTTAGGCACCGAGACGACGGTTTAGAGCAATGCTTGGCTCTCTGCAGTGTATTCTTGCACTAGCAGTGCTGTCAAAATTAGAGATGGAAATAATAAGTGTTTGTGGTGCATTAAAGAGATAGTTCACCCTAAACTGAAATTCAGTCATTCGTTTGAAACATGACTTTCTTTCATCTGTGGAATACAAAAGATGATCTGTCCATGCAATAGAAGTCACTGAGGTCCAATGTCATTTGAAAAGACCCCAATGACTTTGAAAATATTTTGTGTTCCACAAAAGAAAAAAGTGATACAGGTTTGGAACAACATAAGGGTGAATAAATGATTAATGGAAAATGGACAAGCAAAGATGTTACTTTGAAATTAAGGAAAGTGTTTAGAAATACTTAGTTTAAAGACTGCATAGACTAAATAACACCCCAAAGATAAGGGGTAGGGGGGAAATCCTGCATATATCGATTGGTGCTTTAAAAGGAATGTGTTTAGCATACTGGTAAACTAAGAGTGCACAGAAAGGAAAAAAAAAAAAAAAAAAAAACATCAATAGAAGAATATCAAAACAGTAATAATCAATCCTGTAAATTACACCCCCCTTAACACAATAGTGTAACCATATCCAAACACACCAGTTCTATGAATTTTTCATGGATGTCTAAACATATACATCCTCTTCAGACTTTGGGGAGCTATGGTATAAATTCCTGGGAAATTGTAATTGTACAATGTACAGTGGCCTCACACGATATTTGGACACTTTATTCACTTTTCAGGCCTCAATGTGATTTTATAGTGGATATTTGAAGTCAATTCCCCTCAAATTCACACAGGTGTTCTTGTGGAATAACCACAGGTGAAGTTTATTATATAGTCATGTTCAGCTATGGAGATGACAACATGTAAATGTCAGGATTTTCACATTCTCATGACTTTGTTTTATGCTGCGGAAGACCAAAAAAGCTATTTTGAAGACACTGTTTTGGTCCATACAATGAAAGACTTTGGAGTCTAAAGCAACATTAGACCCCATTGACTTTCATTGTATGTCAAACACTGACATTTTTTTATGTCCTTTTGTGTTCTACAGAAGAAAGGAAGTCATGAGGATGAGTAAATGATGACAGAACTTTCATTTTTGGGTGAACGCTCCCAAAATACATCTTGGGGCCACTGTACGTGTACAAACACACAGAAGGTCAGGGGTAAAGGGAGTCTGATCTATCAGTATGTGATTTCCTCAGTGTCACATTTAATGCATATTAATCTGTTTTTCCACCCAAGGATCCATGACAATCGAAGCGATGAGCTCTACACCTCTTCGTTCTCAATTTGCTGAAACGCTTCACCAAAAATCTCAGCGCCGCCGCTAAGTCCTCCTACTGCAGAAGAGAGAAGTGAAAGATTACTGCGTGTGGCTCATTAAGAATGTTTTATTTTGTCTGCAATTTTTCCCCCCGTCTATTGTCTCTCCACCCTCTCAGCACAAGTCTCGGCGGAGTCACAGCCCTGGGTGCTCCGCATCGACGGAATAAATGCAGAAAATGAACTGGAAGAAAACAGGGAGGCGAGAAAACCGCGCGGCTGGCCGACGATGGCCGAAAACTCAAAGGAGAGATGGGTATGATTAAATCAAGCTTAATTCTATTTTGATAATTGTCTGCGTATGCGGCCGCGTTTCGCCGTGGGGATGTTGTGACTTGTGTACGAGACTGACAATGAAGTCGGCAACAACAGCTGCTCGGTGCCGGCTAGCTCGTGTACCTTGCCGCTCAAGTCTTGTCAGTCACATTTTCCCTAATTAACTAACATCTGCTTTCCATTTTCAGTTACACTGCATCGCCAGCTTGCCTCATCTGAATCCCTGACTCCTGACCTCCCCTGAGGAAGGTGCTCACTGTCAGAAGAACCCCCGGCATCCTACCACCACAGAAAGGTGATTCCTTTAAAGCACCAGAAACGGATGAAGGAGCGAGAGGGGGCTGCATGAGGCGGGCAGACGGGGAGGGGAGCTGTCGCTTGTGTCAGGTTAACCTCAGAGACACATCCGGAGCTCAGCATCTGGGAGACGGAGGGGAGAGAGAGGCACCGTCGCTCCATTTGGCGCAAGTGAGTTTTGCATTAAGCATCATGCAATGGCTTTCATCAGCTTTTTCTTTCTCTCTCTCTTTCTTTCTTCCTTTCTCACCTCCACTCCCTTCCCCAGAATAAAAAAAAAAAAGGCTAAAACGCCAAACTTTGTGCACCGTCAGTCCCACGGGCTGTGCTTATTCCAGATTTATGTTAGTAGTGTTGCAGCGTTAAGTGTTAAAGAGAGAGAGGAAGAGAGGAAGAGAGAGAGCTTTGCATGCAGAAAGGAAGGAGATGATACTGATGTTTGTGCAGCATATGTGTTAAGTCACTCACACACACCACAATAACACCTGAAATTGCGGCAGCTGGTGCTGTTAAACATGCATTCTCTTGTTCCAGTTTCACCACAGCAGCAACAGATAGCTACAAAAGTCCTGTAGAGGTCTTTAAGGTAACCGATTATGATGTCTTCAACTTTTTGATATTATATTTTTTATTGGATATTTTTAGTAAAATTGAATTTATAATATGCACAAGTCTTGTAAAGTGACCTTCTGTGTAGGAGAAAAATAAAGGCACTCTCTGGCATTACTTGTTGACTGTGTGGACATAAATGATCATTATTTATTTATTTATTTATTTTACAAGCCTTGAATTTCTTAAGATTCCTTTTCCAGTGTTTTTACTCTTGTGTGGAAATGCAACAAATCTCCCAGGTTTAGAAAAAAAGGGTAAATGATTACATAAAAAAAAAAAATAAATAAAAAAAAAATAACAGATGGGCCTGCCTAAAAAAATATGATTTTCTACAAATGATTGCATTCTCTCCCCTTTGGTGTGAAAAGTAGACTCAAGAACACTTTTAAATAATTTGTTCAATTTGTTCCACAGCCAAAGAAAAGCGGCTTGGTGGAAATTCAGATTCATTAAAACTTAATTAATATGCATCATTATGTAAATGAGGTTGCAGTTAATGAGTTCTTAAAAGAAGCCTTCCTTAATTAGTTCACTTTTTAATGGCATCATCATTTATCTTTTTTCTTTGAAGCAGAATGACGCGAGGACCTCGCCGTTCCCGAAAGTGCTAAAATTTTCCATTTTTTAATTATTCTTATTTCCTTAATTTTTATATGATTAAGAATGCATTTAGGGAAGTAAATAAATGAGAAAAACTTAGACCTTTTTTTCCAGACTCACTTATTTCCATTAAAACAGAGTCTCTCTAGATGCCGGAGTGTTTAAAAAGTTAAAGGGAAAGCATCTTCTTACAAAACAATCAAGGCTGTCTCACAATTACCTCCCTGGCTTTTGCAAGTAGCTTCATTTCCACTAAATCTGAGCAGCCTCTTAATTGCTCTCTCCAGTTGGGCTGCAGTATATATTACCACACTCCATTACTATTTATGGAGCCTGAGATTCATATTGCAAATATGAAGATTACTGTGGTCATTTCCTTCTGCATTCATTCTCTCATTTGTTCATTTACATATTCAATCACTCGATGAATTCTTTTTCTTTTTTCTTTTTTTTTTTTTTTTGATAAACAATTTACCTTTAGATATAATGGATAAAATTAGTAAGCCATCTAGTTTTTAGTTCAGCACACCTGATGGAATTTAGATCAGAAAATCATGTTTATTTTGTACAAGCTTTAAATATATATATTGAAGGTGTTTGAATTTTCATACAAAAAGCATGCAGTGCGTTTAATTTCTCTTCTCTGTGACTTTGTGGGCCAGGTGAAGCGGAGATCAGACTCACACACACAAGTAAAGTTGTATAGTAAAACCTTGCGTTGCATATAAAGCTATGGCGTGCAAGACGATTTTACATTTATTCCCACAGGCAAGATAGTAGTATAAACTATGTGATTTGAAGGCAGTGTTTGTGAATGTGTGTGTGTTTGTAAAGGTAGAGAGGGTGTGTGTAGAGGGGGAGACACAGTGTTTTATGTTCCCGCTCACTAACCATCACTCTGCTCCTAATTGATAACCACTGGCATTTGATCAGGCGGTCTTCAAACAAGGAATCTATCTTTGTATTATGTATAAGAAGACCATCTGTTGTTGCAGCGCTCTACATTCATTAAATTGAATTTCTCAACTCAGGAATAAGATTTTAATTGTCCATTGTTACTTGAGGATTTTCCCATCATCTCTCTAAATTTTTTTCCCCCCAGGGTGGTATTTGGGGGTTGTTGCAGAACAGATTGGTGTTTGTTTGTTTACTAGTACTTGATGTGACCTGGCCATTTTTGAAAAGTGAAAATGAAAAAGTGCAAAATGTGTGGATTGTATATTATATATATATATATTATATATATATATATATATATATATATATATATATATATATATATATATATATATATATATATATATATATATATATATATATATATATATATATATATATATTATATTATATTATATATATATATATATATATATATATATATATATATATATATATATTATATTATATTATATATATATATATATATATATATATATATATATATATATATATATTATATTATATTATATATATATATATATATATATATATATATATATATATATATATATATAAAAAATTGTGTGTATTATATTTTAATGGTCTTGCAGAAAGTTAAGTGAAGCAAGTAAAATGAGAACATAGAAGTAGTGTATAATTAGGAAATAAAACTGAGCGTATTTGGACACATTTCTTGCAGGTTGTTATTGGACATTTTGAGCAGTGAATCGTTTGGCATTTGGTGTTCTGTGAGGAGCGACGGTGGGCATGTGTTAACTACACACAGGACACTCGAGCGAAAACCAGACGCCCACCGAATCCTTCAATCTGTCATTTCCTCTCGCAGCTCCCGAGCAAGATAAAAATAAAGCGAGCACAAAACACTTCTCTCTTATTACTCTTTCAAAATAATGCTCTTCACACTTTAGTTCACTTCTTGGTAGCCTTTACTTGGAAACATGTTGCAGTGAGCATATTGTTTAGAAAATAAGTAGGCCTAATTTATTTTTTATTCGCCATGGGTGTTCAGCGAATGATCCGTGATCAGTATCAAAATTGAAGAAATGGTTGTAATAGGAATCTGACTTGCCTAGGTATAATTAATATATTTCTTGAACATTTATTTTATTTTTTATTTTTTATTCTTTGGTCCCACTTTATACTAGGTGGCCTTAACTACTATGTACTTACATCAAAAAAGATGTACAGTATACTAATTTGTGTTCATATTGTATTGCAAAACACTTTTGCTGCTATTGAGGTGGGCTACGGGTAAGGTTAGGGACAGGTTTGGTGGTATGGGTAGGTTTAAGGGTGGGTTAAGGTGTAAGGGATGGGTCAACATTGTAATTATAAATGTAATTATGCTGGTATTTTTTTTAAATATATGTACGATGTAAAAACATGTATATACACAATAAGTGCATTGTATCAAATGATTAATTTAAATGTATGTACACAGTAAAGGCCACCTAATATAAAGTGGGTTTTATAATAAAACACCAACCAAAAATTATAACAATTATAATACAGTGATGAAACACTTTCATTAATGAAGATATTTTAGTTTAGTATTACAGTGCGAAAATTATAAAATTGGCTTTAAAAATCTTTTTTTCTTTCCCTTTGAGATGTTCATTAAATTATGCTTATAAACCAAATCAATGTTTATGATGTATATTAATTTTTTTTTTTTTTTTTTTTTTTCACTGTGGCAGGTGTAACAGCTGTTGGTCATTATATGAACCGAGGAGAGAGAGAGAAAAAAAAAGCTTTCCTGGTGCTTTTTTTCTATAGAAGTGAGACTTCATTTTCCCCCGTCCGACCTGTGTGAGAGAGAAGTAAACTGCTGGTTTATTTTGGTTCAGGCGCTTAAATAGAAGGGTTTTGACACACGGTAGCCTGGGGTTTGATTGCATGATTCTTTGGGGTTTTCGTGTGAGAATGATCGGTGCTGCTTGATACAAGCATTTTGCATTAACAGTTAACTATGCATGAGTGTGAAACCCTTGTGGTTTCTGAGACCACTATGAATAAAGGATACACATCTTGCAAAATTTAACTTAATAGAGTCGCCAAAATGGAGTGGAGAGTTTTAGTAGTGAACTATGACTCCAGAGACAGAAGGTGTACAACTTAAGACG